>NC_090276.1:32120000-32280000 GCF_040414725.1 Anabrus simplex | reverse complement strand
AGTATTTCCAGTTTATCTAAAGTATAGTTCATAACTAGATATTTATTCATTTCATTTCATTTCAGTATATTAATCTCAGCCAAGGCTCTTCTTGGTGCAATACACATAAATTAAAATTACAATAAAATACAGTAGGTATATATTATGATATGATGTAATAGATTACATAGGACAAAGCTTCATAAACATTAGTACAATAACATTTTAAGTATTTAAATTCATTACTCTTGAAAAATAGATAAAGTTGGTAACATTTTAATATATTTTTGGAAGTGAGTAATACATACATATAGGAAAATTCCAAAGAGAATTTTGACCATAACTAGTAGAATGAATCTGAATGTAGTGAATATTGTAAATAATTCTTCTTTCATAATTATGAATCTGTGAAAAGGTAAATTATTGGTGTGTTGGAGTGCACTAATTTATTTTGAATTTTATAAATAATTATTTTATAAGCCTTTAGGCATAGATTTGGAAGTAATAATATATTACAAAGCTTATACATATCTTTAGTCGTTAAAAGAATGGGCATTTTGAAAATTATTTTTTGTGCTCACTTCCTATGGACTTCTACCTTTTACAATAATTCTTTATTACATCATGCCCAGACGGGTTTCATATAAGAGATGTGGCTTTCAATAAGAGCGTAGTAAACCCACGAGATAATTTATATCTGAAGCTAATAAGGACACCAATCACAGGGGGTATACTGTCTCAACAATGACAGATGACAGATTTTCGCCTATAATCAGTCTTAAGAATGTAGTAATCTGCACTCTCATTACTATATGGTGAAGAAATACAGATTTATATACGAAATCACTTGCTAAAGTCATTCTGGTTTCACCTTTCTATTGCATTGCTTTATTTTAAGAATTTTAGATTAACATATCTTGTTGTAAAAATTCTTAATGGTGCCATACGCTCTTTGCAACGTGTGTAATTTTTTTACAGCAGAGCTTTCTACCGTTTTCTTGAATTATTTTTCCCAGGAATTTGAATTTCTTTACTCTCTCTATTCGATCAATATGTGATGACCATAATTTTGGAGCGTTTTTTATGTTGGTGGTGATAAATGTTTTTTAAATCTGTTTTGTTGGATATTTCTTCCGAGATATTTACTTGTGTTGTTGCATATGTCTCTCTGAATGTATAGCAAAATCGCCTAGAGATGCCAGATAATTAATTGCAATACCTTTGTTTTCTCCCCAAAAATATTGGCGAAATGTCATATTATTTTAATTTTTCATTCTAAATTCTTATAATTTTCTCTAGGATAGAGTTGAACAGAATTGGTGGTAAGCCTTCACCTTGCTGTACACTTTATAATAAGTCAAATTTTATCCCTGTGGACGGATGCTATATATCATCAGCCAGAGCGATTACGTGCCTAACAGGAACTTAATCACTTGATCCTAAGCATGGTTTGAATTTATTTCTATAGAATTTGTTATTTCCGCCTGTATCTTAAATATAAATAACAACATAGATATTCGTTATATTCAGGATATAGATAGACCGTGTGTCCTGCTGTTGTAATGGAAAGTCTAAGTTCACCAATAGGGTATTTAAAAAATAGATGTTCCGCTTCCAGGGCGTTACTCTCTAAACCAGAGTTTCATTAGCCTTACATCTAATCGACGGGTAAATTCTGGTTTGTTATGTTTACTTGACATTAATCATTTTAAAAATATAGTAGATTAATATGAGTTCACGTCTTTACATTTCTCGCTCATTCACGTTTAAACAAGTAGAAAAATTGAGCCGATGTTTGGTACGGATTTATTTCAGAAATTCACTTCAGATACAAAAACATTCAAATTTTTTCCTAACTTTCTTTTTGTCTAAATGGTAATGTTTAATATGTCGGTATTCACCGAACTCAGTCGCGTTTCTTTCCGATAAATAAATAAATAAATAAATAAATAAATAAATAAATAAATAAATAAATAAATAAATAAATAAATAAATAAATAAATAAATCGCAGGACCAGTGCTGAAAATTCAGCTGTATACAGAAAGGATTATTTTAGTTTTCTTTATAACTCACATGAATGATATGGCTATCCAGGCAATTCTGCATTTATGTGCTAAAATACGGGCTCCATAGCAGTCGCCAGCTGAGCGCTGTTCGGCCGGATTTTTCCCAGTTCTTGGTTTTTCCTCATAATCGAGGCAGTATACCAGAGTGTGAGAAGTATGCTGCTTAAAAATTATATATCAACGTCAATGGCATTGCCAACTACTTGCCTCTCAACGTTCGGAACGTTCTACTGGTATTAAATAAATATCACCCAACGGGTGACTAATATAGTACAGGACATTTTGCTTTAAGTCTTGAATTTGATCAGATTAAATACCAAGGATTTACAAAAGAGGTATCCGCTTCTGAATAGGCATATGGTAGTACGTCAAGAATGAGTGCAGGATTAATTCCCGGTAACAAAGGCGGCCAGGCACAGAGCTAAATCATCTGTCCCGCTTATTGCTCAGGTCACGAATGATGGATGTCTTTACATTAAATTCCTTCAAGTGCGTCCGAGGCGTATTCTGAATTAACTGTAATTTTCACACTCATAAACTTCAAAGACATTAATCAAACAATAAAAAATAAAAAATAGAAAGGAAAAGGATCACAGAGAGGAGGACTAACATTTCCGCTATTGCAGTAAATACTCTAGTGCTTTTGTTCCATACACGACAGTCTACCATTCCTCTCCCTCCCCCCTCTCTCTCTCACACACACGTACACACACGAGTTCATCCGCTTAAATGCAACTGCCAACCATCCTCTCGTACATTCGAAACATTGGAAACCATTGTGTTGTTTCTGCTGTATGTAGGTTCCTCTCTAACAACAACACTTGACCGCAGCTAATTGCTAATGAGAGTGCGTGCGTGTATGTAGCGACAGAACGAAGAAAAGCAAAGTAGAAGATTCATTAATGAACTCTCCCAACTGGCTTCCATGTTGGACTGTTGTACTGATAAGTAGAGGTTGGAAGAAACTAATGTGGCTCTATATCCAGTATAACACTTTATAGTGAAGATACAATCTTTGTCTTGAATTATGGTGAACATTTTATGAGAAAAGTTTCAAATTGTGAGTCTTAGAGAGCACTATCAAAATACAGAACAAATTTTGAAAATCACTTACGGCCTAAATGCAGTTCCGGAAAACGGCCTAAAATTGCTTGTTTCTTTGCTAGTTTTCTTTTTTATTCAAATCATATCCAAACTAACTTATTTATATAACGCTTTCTCTAATGTGTTCCTTGGTTCAATACCTCAGGCGTTTTTTGAATTTTTGAATTGATTGTACTTAGTTATAAGGGATTAATGAACGTCTGCTTTGATTCACATTAACAAACTGCTAATCTAATTGACCGGATAACGATGATTAAGAAAATGATTGCAATTTTTAGGAATAAATATAAGTAGTATAATAGGCGGGTTCTGCGGCCACCTCCACCTCAGGCTCCCAGAGGCCACCTCCACCTCCACCTCAGCCAGAGGCCTCCCAGATGCCTCCTCCACCTCCACCTCAGCCAGAGGCCTCCCAGAGGTCTCCTCCACCTCCCGCGGGAAATTTGAATTTGTAAACAAAGCCACGTGCTTTTTGACAGCTCTCATCAACAACAACGCATCGCAAACCTCAGTACTACCATCTTGACGGGCCTAAACCTTAGTGGTACCAACTTAACCTAACTAGCATGAGGTAAACAAAGCCACGTGTTTTTTTGACAGCCACGTGCTTTTTGACAGATTTGTAAACAAAGCCACGTGCTTTTTGACAGCTCTCATCAACAACAACGCATCGCAAACCTCAGTACTACCATCTTGACGGGCCTAAACCTTAGTGGTACCAACTTAACCTAACTAGCATGAGGTAAACAAAGCCACGTGTTATTTTGACAGCCACGTGCTTTTCGACAGATTTGTAAACAAAGCCACGTGCTTTTTGACAGCTGTCATCGACAACAACGCATCGCTAACCCCAGTACTGCCATCTTGACGGGCCTAAACCTCAGTAGTACCAACTTAACCTAACTAGCGCGAGATAAACAAAGCCACGTGCTTTTTGACAGCCACGTGCTTTTTTGACAGCTGTCATCCGCCATCTTTAAACTACAGAGCACCGTGATGCCCTCTTTCGTCACCTGTCATCGGCAGTGCTGCCATCTTGACGGGCCTAAACCTTAGTGCTACCAACTTAACCTCACTAGCTCGAGATAAACAAATCCACGTGCTTTTTGACAGCTACGTGCTTTTTTGATAGCTGTCATCCGCCATCTTTAATCTATAGAGCACAGTGCTGCCCTCTTTAGCTACTTACCTTTGAAATGTGGTGGCGGATAATTTGAAAAATGCTTTTCGACAAGCAGCCATCTTTAATCCAGAGAGCACCGTGCTGCCCTCTATGTGGTGGCGGCAAATTGAAAAATTCCACATGCTCTTGTTTGAAAACAAACTCACGTGCTTTTTTGACAGCTGTCATCTGCCATCTTTAATCTATAGAGCACAGTGCTGCCCTCTTTAGTTTGAAATGTGGTGGTGGTAAATTCCACGTGCTCTTGTTTGGAAACAAAGCCACGTGCAGCTGTCATCCGCCATCTTTAATCAACAGAGCACTGTGCTACTATCATGCGGGCAATTTCATCACCTGTCATCCGCCATCTTTAATCCACAGAACACCGTGCTGCCCTCTTTATGGCTACTACCTTAAGCACGTAGTAGCGGACAATTTGAAAAGTTCTGTTAGCTATCATCCGCCATCTTTAATCAAGAGAGCACCGTGCTGCCATCTTTAGCTAGATACCTTTGAAATGTGGTGGCGGCAAATTGAAAAATTCCACGTGCTCTTGTTTGGAAACAAACTCACGTGCTTTTTCGACAGCTACCATCCGCCATCTTTAATCAACAGAACATAGTGCTGCCCTCTTTAGTTTGAAATGTGATGGCGGCAAATTCCACGTGCTCTTGTTTGGTAAACATAGCCATGTGCTTTTTTGACAGCTGTCATCCGCCATCTTTAATACAGAGAGCACCGTGCTGCCCTCTTTATCGTAGTAGATGTAAATTCGTCACCTGTCATCCGCGGTGCTGCCATCTTTAGCTAGATACCTTTGAAAAGTGGTGGCGGATAATTTAAAAAGAAAAATTCTACAGCAGCCCTCTCTCGACGCTAATTGCATAAGATGGTGGCTATACATGACTCCTTAAGGGTGCTTACGCAAGATGGCTGCTATACACAGGTTCTTATGAGACGCCCTTGGGATGCTTGCGCAAGATGACAGTTATACATGGCTCCTTATGAGATACCCTAGGGATGCTTGCGCAAGATAGCGGCTGATCTTATGGGACGGCTTAAGGGTCCTTGGACAAGATGGCTTGAGACGCCCTAAGGATGCTTGCGCAAGATGGCGGACACAAGATGGCAGCTATACATAACTCCTTATGAGACGCTTTAAGGGTGCTTGCGCAAGATAGTTGCTACTCTTAGCTTAGAGGCTAACGTGTCGTGATAGTTCGATTCATTAAATTTAGGGCTTAAATGCAAAATGTTAAATATATCGAAAACGGTGCACCGTAGAGCAAAACGGACAAAATTTTTCTGCCTAATATCTAGGTTCGCAGTATGAGGAACAAGAAAATCATAGTCTAATGATGGATCAACGGTTCGGTTCCTACTTAGGCCCTTTGGCATTTGCTCTGTTTTAGCTTGTATTGAAGCGAGTCTTCGTAACATGATCAGGTCTAGCTATGGTAGAGAGTATAACGTACCGTGCAGGTTCGATTCATTAAATTTGGAGGCTTAAATGCAAAATGTTAAGTATCTCGAAAACGATGCATCGTAGAGCAAAACGGACAAAATTTTTCCGCCTAATGCGTAGGTTCGTAGTATCAGGAACAAGAAAAAACATAGTCTAATGATGAGATCAACGGTTCGATTCCTACTTAAGCCCTTTGGCATTCGCAGCTATCTATTTCTACAAGATGGTGGCTGCTCTTATGAGAAACAAGATGCCTTGAGACGTCCTAGGGATGCTTACGCAAGATGGCAGACACACAATGGTGACTATACATAGCTCCTTATGAGACGGCCTAGGGGTGCTCGCACAAGATGGCGGCTACTCATATGAAGAAAGCTAGCTTAGAGGCTACTGCGCAAGATAACAGCTGCTGTTATGCATGTGGTGGAGGGCAATTTGAAATTCTATGTGCTTAATCAACAGAGCACCCTGCTGCCCTCTTTAGCTGAAATTTGGTGGTGGATAATTTGAAAAATTCTTTTGACAGCTATCATCTTTAAAAACAATGGCGACTATACATAGGCTGTTAAGGTCTTATCATTCTCCTCCTCCTCCTCCTCCTCCTCCTCCCCCTCCTCCTTCTCTACCTCCTCCTCCGCCTCTTATGTCAAGGCATAGCTTTATATCGAACAAGTTTAAACCTGCATCGCGAAGGCAAGCGTGTGCAGCGATAACATTATTGTGCATGTTTAGACTTTCGAAACATAAGAAGAGTAGAATCAAACGCTGTACTCGATACGACATGTGATCAGAACATTGATTGATGCGTTCAGAAAAACAAAATAAGTGATCAAGACTAGAATCGAACAATGTACTCAATACATCATGTGTTTAGAATATGTCAGGGGATACGCTTGTTCTAAGAAGATCAGATTGAAACATAACAAGACTAGAATAGAACACTGTAATCGATGTCGTTAACTTCAACATGTGATCAGAACATTGATTGATGTGTTCAGAACACAAAATAAGTGATCATGACTAGAATCGAACACTGTACTCGATACAACATGTGATCAGAACATTGATCGATGTGTTCAGAACACGAAATAAGTGATCAAGACTAGAATCGAACACTGTACTCAATACAACATGTGTTTAGAACATGTTAGGGGGGTACCCTTGTTCTAAGAAGATCAGAATGAAACATAACAAGACTAGAATCGAACACTGTAATCGATGTTGTTAACCTCAACATATGATCAGAACATTGTTTGATGTGTTCAGAGCAAAAGTACAATTTTGATGATTTGCTTAGTGTAAAATCAAAAACTATGGAAACACACTGTGCACATATCGCGTAGCTAACTCGCTCAGTAAGCAATATTGCAAAACTACAACTTCAATGATTTGCATAGTGTAAAAATCAAAAACACACTGTACCCATGCATAAGGTGGCAGCCTTGAGGTTTACCGCCGTAAAGATGGCAGCAGTGAGGTTAGCGACGCTCTATTGTCCTTCAAAGTGAGGTTAGGGTTCGTCAAGAAGACAGTTGTCAAAAAAGCACGTGGCTATGTTTACCAAACAAGAGCACGTGGTCGTGACGTCACGGTCACGTAGTATGTTGCCTCAGCATGTAAAGTTCAATGTCTACACCTACGTAGTTAACACTCTGCTATGTTCACAAGATTTTTATACATCACTATTCTTTATGCTTTAAGTTCATTCACATAGGCTATGCTAAGATAGCAGCACAAACACATGCGAACTTTGTACATTCTAATGGAATAAGTTTAGTACTGTGTGCGTCATGGATACATGATGTGTGCACGCATTTAATCTTGACTATACGTAATGCTGCTGCTTTGTTTACAAGATTTTTATACATTGCTATTCTTTATGCTTTAAGTTCGTGCACGCACAAGCGATACTCGTACGCTCTACAGGAGAAGTTTAGTACGATATTCGATACATACATTATCGATAGGTGATGTGTACACGCTTTAGAACATAGCTCATCTTTATGCTTTAAGTTCGTGCACAGGGGTTTGGGATACACAAAAGCGATTGCTACATGCTCTAGCGGAAGAAGTCTAGTACGAGAGTCGATGCATGTAAAATCGATAGGTTATGCTAAGATAGCAGCACACTTACATGATTTTAGCACAATCTAGTGGAAAAAGTTTAGTATGATAGTCGTTTCGTGCAAAATCATTAGGTAATGTGTAAACGCTTTGAAACAAGGCTATTCTTTGTACTTTAAGTTCATGCGTACAGGTTATGCTAAGATAGCGGCACAATCTAGCGGAAGAAGTTTTGTACGAGAGTCGATGTATGTAAAATCGATAAGTAATGAGTACACGCTTTAAAACATGGCTATTCTTTGTACCTTAAAGTCATACGTATAGGTTATGCTAAGATAGCAGCACAATCTGGCGGAAGAAGTTCAGGGTGATCTGTACACGCTTTGAAACAAGGCTATTCTTTGTACTTTAAGTTCATGCGTCTTAGTTATGCTTGCGATAGTCGATGCATGTAAAATCGATAGGTTATGCTAAGATAGCAGCACACTTACACGATTTTAGCACAATCTAGTGGAAGAAGTTTAGTACGAGAGTCGATGCTTGCAAAATCATTAGGTAATGTGTACACGCTTTGAAACAAGGCTATTCTTTGTACTTTAAGTTCATGCGTCTTAGTTATGCTAAGATAGCAGCACAATCTACCTGAAGACGTTTTGCACGAGAGTCGATACATGCAAAATCGATAGTTGATGCGTACACGCTTTAAAACATGACTATTCATTGTACTTTAAGTTCATGGGTATAGGTTATGCTAAGATAGCAGCACAATCTAGCGGAAGAAATTTAGTACGAGATTCGATGAATGCAAAATCAATAAGTAATGTGTACACGCTTTGAAACATGGCTATTCTTCGTACTTTAAGTTCATGTGTATAAGTTATGCTAAGATAGCAGCACAACCTAGCGGAAGAAGTTTAGTACGATATTTGTTGCATGCAAAGTCGATAGGTAATGTGTACACGCTTTGAAACATGGCTATTCTTTGTACCTTAAGGTCATGCGTATAGGTTACGCTAAGATAGCAGCACAATCTAGCGGAAGAAGTTTAGTACGAGAGTCGATGCTTGCAAAATCGATAGGTAATGTGTACACGTTTTGAGACATAGCTCTTCTTTGTTCTTTAAGTTCATGCGTCTTAGTTATGCTGAGATAGCAGCACAATCTACCTGCAGAAGTTTAGTACGAGAGTCGATACATGCAAATTCGATAGTTGATGTGTACACGCTTTGAAACATGACTATTCATTATACTTTAAGTTCATAGGTATAGGTTATGCTAAGATAGCAGCACAATCTAGCGGAAGAAATTTAGTACGATATTTGATGCATGCAAAATCAATAAGTAATGTGTACACGCTTTGAAACATGGCTATTCTTTGTACTTTAAGTTCATGTGTATAAGTTATGCTAAGATAGCACAACCTAGCGGAAGAAGTTTAGTACGATATTTGTTGCATGCCAAGTCGATAGGTAATGTGTACACGCTTTGAAACATGGCTATTCTATGTACCTTAAGGTCACGCGTATAGGGTATGCTAAGATAGCAGCACAATCTAGCGGAAGAAGTTTAGTACGAGAGTCGATGCGTGCAAAATCGATAGGTAATGTGTACACGCTTTGAAACATGGCTATTCATTGTACTTTAAAGTCATGCTAAGATAGCAGCACGATCTAGCGGATGAAGTTTAGTTCGATGGTCGATGTATGTAAAATCGATAGGTGATGTGTACACGCTTTGAAACATAGCAATTCATACTGCTGCTCTGTTCCCAAGACTTTTAAGAATAGCTAATCCTAATGCTGCTCTTAGCGACGTCGAGCTAAGGATTGATTACGTGACCGTGACGTCACGACCACGTGCTCTTGTTTGGTAAACATAGCCACGTGCTTTTTTGACAGCTGTCTTCTTGACGAACCCTAACCTCACTTTGAAGGACAATAGAGCGTCGCTAACCTCACTGCTGCCATCTTTACGGCGGTAAACCTCAAGGCTGCCACCTTATGCATGTTATAGCGCGGAATTTAAAATCCAACAGCAGAACATTGTTAACCTCACTCTTGCCATCTTTACGGCGGTAAACCTCAAGGGCTGCCACCTTATGCATGTTGTAGCGCGGAATTTAAAATCCAACAACGGAACATTATTAACCTCACTCTTGCCATCTTTACGGCGGTAAACCTCAAGGCTACCACCTTATGCATGTTGTAGCGCGGAATTTAAAATCCAACAACAGAACATTGCTAAACTCTCTGCTATCATCTTGAAAAGTTCAGTGTTCCAACACTAGTTCGAAAAACGTAACTCATCGCACCTCGGGGATTTTCCATTCCTTGTTCTGAACATGAAACCATTTACAAATAAAGATTAATTTTCTACACTTAACAAAGTACAAGCGTTCTTGCTGATAGCGATCGACGAGGTTGTTGCTCCTTTAGCCCTTTAGCCCATTAGCCCTTTAGCCCATTAGCCCTTTAGCCCTTTAGCCCATTAGCCCTTCAGCCAATTAGCCCTTCAAGGAATGTGCGGTAAGGAGGAGGAAGAGTCCTTTCATCCTTTTTGCCCTTCTGATAAGATGTAACCCCTGGGTTCCATACCCTATCACGATTTTTTCAGCCATGTTTATGCGATAACTTGTTCGACTGATTTTTACACACAAGACGAATGATGGAAGGTAAATAATTTGAAGTTATACTTTGGCTATATCGTTTACCGAGCGAGTTAGCTGCGCAGTATGGGTACAGTGTGTTTTTGATTTTTACACTATGCAAATCATTGAAGTTGTAGTTTTGCAATATTGCTTACTGAGCGAGTTAGCTACGCGATATGTGCACAGTGTGTTTCCATAGTTTTTGATTTTACACTAAGCAAATCATCAAAATTGTACTTTTGCTCTGAACACATCAAACAATGTTCTGATCATATGTTGAGGTTAACAACATCGATTACAGTGTTCGATTCTAGTCTTGTTATGTTTCATTCTGATCTTCTTAGAACAAGGGTACCCCCCTAACATGTTCTAAACACATGTTGTATTGAGTACAGTGTTCGATTCTAGTCTTGATCACTTATTTCGTGTTCTGAACACATCGATCAATGTTCTGATCACATGTTGTATCGAGTACAGTGTTCGATTCTAGTCATGATCACTTATTTTGTGTTCTGAACACATCAATCAATGTTCTGATCACATGTTGAAGTTAACGACATCGATTACAGTGTTCTATTCTAGTCTTGTTATGTTTCAATCTGATCTTCTTAGAACAAGCGTATCCCCTGACATATTCTAAACACATGATGTATTGAGTACATTGTTCGATTCTAGTCTTGATCACTTATTTTGTTTTTCTGAACGCATCAATCAATGTTCTGATCACATGTCGTATCGAGTACAGCGTTTGATTCTACTCTTCTTATGTTTCGAAAGTCTAAACATGCACAATAATGTTATCGCTGCACACGCTTGCCTTCGCGATGCAGGTTTAAACTTGTTCGATATAAAGCTATGCCTTGACATAAGAGGCGGAGGAGGAGGTAGAGAAGGAGGAGGGGGAGGAGGAGGAGGAGGAGGAGGAGGAGAATGATAAGACCTTAACAGCCTATGTATAGTCGCCATTGTTTTTAAAGATGATAGCTGTCAAAAGAATTTTTCAAATTATCCACCACCAAATTTCAGCTAAAGAGGGCAGCAGGGTGCTCTGTTGATTAAGCACATAGAATTTCAAATTGCCCTCCACCACATGCATAACAGCAGCTGTTATCTTGCGCAGTAGCCTCTAAGCTAGCTTTCTTCATATGAGTAGCCGCCATCTTGTGCGAGCACCCCTAGGCCGTCTCATAAGGAGCTATGTATAGTCACCATTGTGTGTCTGCCATCTTGCGTAAGCATCCCTAGGACGTCTCAAGGCATCTTGTTTCTCATAAGAGCAGCCACCATCTTGTAGAAATAGATAGCTGCGAATGC
The DNA here is from genome assembly GCF_040414725.1 of Anabrus simplex. Taxonomy (NCBI): domain Eukaryota; kingdom Metazoa; phylum Arthropoda; class Insecta; order Orthoptera; family Tettigoniidae; genus Anabrus; species Anabrus simplex. The sequence continues at coordinate 32,268,198 of NC_090276.1, read as the reverse complement.
CAAAGGGCTTAAGTAGGAATCGAACCGTTGATCTCATCATTAGACTATGTTTTTTCTTGTTCCTGATACTACGAACCTACGCATTAGGCGGAAAAATTTTGTCCGTTTTGCTCTACGATGCATCGTTTTCGAGATACTTAACATTTTGCATTTAAGCCTCCAAATTTAATGAATCGAACCTGCACGGTACGTTATACTCTCTACCATAGCTAGACCTGATCATGTTACGAAGACTCGCTTCAATACAAGCTAAAACAGAGCAAATGCCAAAGGGCCTAAGTAGGAACCGAACCGTTGATCCATCATTAGACTATGATTTTCTTGTTCCTCATACTGCGAACCTAGATATTAGGCAGAAAAATTTTGTCCGTTTTGCTCTACGGTGCACCGTTTTCGATATATTTAACATTTTGCATTTAAGCCCTAAATTTAATGAATCGAACTATCACGACACGTTAGCCTCTAAGCTAAGAGTAGCAACTATCTTGCGCAAGCACCCTTAAAGCGTCTCATAAGGAGTTATGTATAGCTGCCATCTTGTGTCCGCCATCTTGCGCAAGCATCCTTAGGGCGTCTCAAGCCATCTTGTCCAAGGACCCTTAAGCCGTCCCATAAGATCAGCCGCTATCTTGCGCAAGCATCCCTAGGGTATCTCATAAGGAGCCATGTATAACTGTCATCTTGCGCAAGCATCCCAAGGGCGTCTCATAAGAACCTGTGTATAGCAGCCATCTTGCGTAAGCACCCTTAAGGAGTCATGTATAGCCACCATCTTATGCAATTAGCGTCGAGAGAGGGCTGCTGTAGAATTTTTCTTTTTAAATTATCCGCCACCACTTTTCAAAGGTATCTAGCTAAAGATGGCAGCACCGCGGATGACAGGTGACGAATTTACATCTACTACGATAAAGAGGGCAGCACGGTGCTCTCTGTATTAAAGATGGCGGATGACAGCTGTCAAAAAAGCACATGGCTATGTTTACCAAACAAGAGCACGTGGAATTTGCCGCCATCACATTTCAAACTAAAGAGGGCAGCACTATGCTCTGTTGATTAAAGATGGCGGATGGTAGCTGTCGAAAAAGCACGTGAGTTTGTTTCCAAACAAGAGCACGTGGAATTTTTCAATTTGCCGCCACCACATTTCAAAGGTATCTAGCTAAAGATGGCAGCACGGTGCTCTCTTGATTAAAGATGGCGGATGATAGCTAACAGAACTTTTCAAATTGTCCGCTACTACGTGCTTAAGGTAGTAGCCATAAAGAGGGCAGCACGGTGTTCTGTGGATTAAAGATGGCGGATGACAGGTGATGAAATTGCCCGCATGATAGTAGCACAGTGCTCTGTTGATTAAAGATGGCGGATGACAGCTGCACGTGGCTTTGTTTCCAAACAAGAGCACGTGGAATTTACCACCACCACATTTCAAACTAAAGAGGGCAGCACTGTGCTCTATAGATTAAAGATGGCAGATGACAGCTGTCAAAAAAGCACGTGAGTTTGTTTTCAAACAAGAGCATGTGGAATTTTTCAATTTGCCGCCACCACATAGAGGGCAGCACGGTGCTCTCTGGATTAAAGATGGCTGCTTGTCGAAAAGCATTTTTCAAATTATCCGCCACCACATTTCAAAGGTAAGTAGCTAAAGAGGGCAGCACTGTGCTCTATAGATTAAAGATGGCGGATGACAGCTATCAAAAAAGCACGTAGCTGTCAAAAAGCACGTGGATTTGTTTATCTCGAGCTAGTGAGGTTAAGTTGGTAGCACTAAGGTTTAGGCCCATCAAGATGGCAGCACTGCCGATGACAGGTGACGAAAGAGGGCAGCACGGTGCTCTGTAGTTTAAAGATGGCGGATGACAGCTGTCAAAAAAGCACGTGGCTGTCAAAAAGCACGTGGCTTTGTTTATCTCGCGCTAGTTAGGTTAAGTTGGTACTACTGAGGTTTAGGCCCGTCAAGATGGCAGTACTGGGGTTAACGATGCGTTGTTGTCGATGACAGCTGTCAAAAAGCACGTGGCTTTGTTTACAAATCTGTCGAAAAGCACGTGGCTGTCAAAAAAACACGTGGCTTTGTTTACCTCATGCTAGTTAGGTTAAGTTGGTACCACTAAGGTTTAGGCCCGTCAAGATGGTAGTACTGAGGTTTGCGATGCGTTGTTGTTGATGAGAGCTGTCAAAAAGCACGTGGCTTTGTTTACAAATCTGTCAAAAAGCACGTGGCTGTCAAAAAAACACGTGGCTTTGTTTATCTCATGCTAGTTAGGTTAAGTTGGTACCACTAAGGTTTAGGCCCGTCAAGATGGTAGTACTGAGGTTTGCGATGCGTTGTTGTTGATGAGAGCTGTCAAAAAGCACGTGGCTTTGTTTACAAATTCAAATTTCCCGCGGGAGGTGGAGGAGACCTCTGGGAGGCCTCTGGCTGAGGTGGAGGTGGAGGAGGCATCTGGGAGGCCTCTGGCTGAGGTGGAGGTGGAGGTGGCCTCTGGGAGCCTGAGGTGGAGGTGGCCGCAGAACCCGCCTATTATACTACTTATATTTATTCCTAAAAATTGCAATCATTTTCTTAATCATCGTTATCCGGTCAATTAGATTAGCAGTTTGTTAATGTGAATCAAAGCAGACGTTCATTAATCCCTTATAACTAAGTACAATCAATTCAAAAATTCAAAAAACGCCTGAGGTATTGAACCAAGGAACACATTAGAGAAAGCGTTATATAAATAAGTTAGTTTGGATATGATTTGAATAAAAAAGAAAACTAGCAAAGAAACAAGCAATTTTAGGCCGTTTTCCGGAACTGCATTTAGGCCGTAAGTGATTTTCAAAATTTGTTCTGTATTTTGATAGTGCTCTCTAAGACTCACAATTTGAAACTTTTCTCATAAAATGTTCACCATAATTCAAGACAAAGATTGTATCTTCACTATAAAGTGTTATACTGGATATAGAGCCACATTAGTTTCTTCCAACCTCTACTTATCAGTACAACAGTCCAACATGGAAGCCAGTTGGGAGAGTTCATTAATGAATCTTCTACTTTGCTTTTCTTCGTTCTGTCGCTACATACACGCACGCAAATTTCCCGCGGGAGGTGGAGGAGACCTCTGGTAGGCCTCTGGCTGAGGTGGAGGTGGAGGAGGCATCTGGGAGGCCTCTGGCTGAGGTGGAGGTGGAGGTGGCCTCTGGGAGCCTGAGGTGGAGGTGGCCGCAGAACCCGCCTATTATACTACTAATATAGAATATATTCTCATATTTTATTAAATATTAACTAATATTCAACGTTCAGTTGCTTGCTCCAAGGGCTAGAACTGTGGATTTAATGTCCCACTAAGTGACGAAAGAGGAAATAAAAGCGAGGATTGCTGCAGACAATAGGCCTTACTTATTTTTGCTAAAATTACTCAGAACACACAACCTTGCTAGAAGAGTAAAACTGATAGTTTAGCGAACAGTACAGCGACCTGTGGTAACTTATCGTTCTGAAACATGGACATTGACCAATTGACCAGTTGTTGAAAAGATGAGAGAGAAAAATACTGAGGAAGATTTTTGGTTGAGTGAATGAAGGGGAAAAGTGGAAAACAAGGAAAAAAACAGAGAACCGGAAGCACTCAAATATCATATCTGACATAAAATGTGACAGATTAAGGAGAATGTCACATGCAGAAAGAATACCAGATGATGGGTCTGTCATAAAAATCTACAAAAGAACTCCAGGAGAAAGAAGATGGAACGGAAGACCTTGATAAAGGATGGCTAGGTAATGTGGAGGAGAATTTAAGGAGAAACGGAACCGCCAATCTCGCCAATGTTAAATTTGTTAAGTTCACGTTCCTTTTCTTCAGGATCAAATAAAGTTACGATAATGAAATTTCTGCCACATTTTCTTTGCAGCTAATTTAACATATTAAAAAAGCCATTATTCGATTGGACTTCGGGTGAGTCAGAAAATGATTTTTATAAGCACCAAATCTCAAAGAGTACTGCTTAAGCCTCAATTAGTCGCTCACGGAGATTTCCGCCGGGCCGATTACATTTTGCACGGTACTGAACTTCCCAGTTGAACTGTGGGTCTCCCCATCCCTATACCTTTCTCCTTGTTCATTTGGATTCGTCCTGTCAGAATTTCGGCGCAATCGTGAATCATGCATGCGAGTGTGGGATCATTGTTTTGACGAGTGACATCGCCTGGACGTTTCCTCTGTGTGCGATTAAATTACCTTATTTTTTGCATATTTTTTTAAATTTTGGAAGTCGGTAATCTTCTTGTTTTGTTCTTCTAAACTTGTTTTAGTAAAATATTATTTGATATTTCATATGATGTGATCGTCGTGGGTAATGGCGAGTCTGACGAATTTAGTATCATTGAGATCATTCGACATTCTGCTCTTAGATCAATCAAACTGTCTAAAAATAACCTACAAGTACTTGAAAGGGTTTCTTTTAATTATACCGAAGAATACTGAAAACGAACATGCCAAAACTTCTCAAAGGGCGAAAATGATGCGCATTTTTAACCCCGGAGGTTACCTCCGTGCGCGACTAGTAACGTAATAATTTTCGCACGACTAGACAAGAGATAAGTAGCCTTTTCTTGATTTCCTAGCATTTTTCCCCTTCCTGAGTAATTCTCTCTGCTTTTCGTACTCTCTTTCAGTCCAACCCCTTCATGGCGTTGACAGAATTCCTTCTTACTTTTAGTCTTAACTCATGTAATACATGGCATTTGGCAATGCTACCTTTATTAAAATAGGACAATCCATCCAGAACTCCAAATCGTAATGTTTTATTGCCAAAAATTTGCCTTTAGGAATGCAAGACCATGTAATATTGTTTACCGATTCATTGAGGTTTTGACTTTTGCCATGAAGACACTTCTCCACTGCTGGGGACTGGACAGATCTCTAAAAACGGACTTAATTTCCTTCATACTGACAAGAGGAAGATGTGTGTGTTTGTAAAAGACATAGCAATTTATTTCCTCTTTTGCTTTTACATATTTAAATCAGTTATGGCAATTTAACTCATCTCCTTTTCTCTGACATTGCTGGCAATTTTCTTATGTTTAAATTTATGGCAATTTCTAATCATTTTAAAGGAAAGACAGGGGTTCATACGATGTAAAAAAATTAAATATGATGATTTTGACAATTTTAACCGTTCCGTATGCCCCTAGGAAAGATGGGAATAAGAAGATGGAGGAAGCGCGCTGAAGGTCGTGAAGACTGGTTTACAATATTATCAGAGAGGCCAAGGTCCTGCATAGGCCGTAGCACCGAGGAGTAAGTAACTGTATTATTATGGTTTTCGGAGACGCCATGGTGCCAGGATATTGTCTCGCGGGAGTTCTTTTAAGTGCCAGTAAATCTGCTGCTCACACGAGGCTGAAGTATTTGAGCACCTTCGAATACCACTGGACTGAGCCAGGATCGAACCTACCAACTTGGACTCCCAACGCCAACCGCTTTATCATCTTAGCTACTCAGTCCTTGAGTGATGGCCCGAGATTTTGTGAGAAATATTATATTCAATTTACTGATTAACGGCCACTCTTCCCTTCAAAGTTGACTGATTTAAGGAAAAATAAATTGATAACTCAACCTTAATACGATTCAGTCTGAGCATCAAAGGATCAAATACACTTATTGAGAGATGGGTAACAAATAAAAAAATAAGGTAGCTTCAACTAATTAAGCAAAATACATACAGTTCTAGATATATCTTCAAATTTGCACAATGGTTAGTTCAGCAGTATCAGTCGATAAATATAATTTTGTAAACAGACTAACTAGTACTAAGAGGCATTTATATTTGTAAATAATTATATCCTGTATCAGAACATGTAACTAATGGTATACACAGTCATTCTTTGAGCATCTGATGAAGTGGCACTGCATAGCCATATTTATGCCAATTTTCTTGCGATCAAATTTGCTTTAAGTTCATGGCTAAGATCAGTTCACTTTAGGTAAAAGAATGGCGATGATCACGCAAATGCCGACGTTGAGATTGTGAGGATGATGACTATATTGCCGTTTTATGATTTATAATATAAGCTATTCAGCGTGACTCATATAAACCGTTGAAGCGACGTTGTTACTCTCCGATTTCGATTCTGCAGTATGGGAGGTGGGAGTTCTTTACCTTGCAAGCATCAGTCGCAAGTCTTAATCTCAACTGTTAACACGGTGAGACAGTAATAATTGAAACACCGTATTTTCGTATGCAAAAATTCTGGTTTGACCTTAATGGTCGTGTGTACAGTCATAATCCTAAAATCCTAATGGTGTTTATGAAATCCCTCATCATGATAGGAAGGTTGGTGTTTATGTGTTGTTAGTGCAAGACGAATAATTGTGTCTCTTTTCTCGAGACGACAGTAAATGCAGAGAAGGACCAAGACGATATTTCGATGCCATTTTTCCATCCGTTAATGAAGAAGGAAAACCGCTTGTGTGGCAACAATATTCAGCTCCTGCCCACACAGCAGAAGGTTCCCTTCTTACAATCTCGGAAGTGTTTGCAGACAGACTGATCAGTGCTAGTCTATTTTCCTCTCGTTCTACAGATCAAACAATACGTGATGTTTACCTAGGGTCAAATTTTAAGAAAAAGTGTATCGAACAAATCCTCACACATTGATGGAAATGAAAAAGAAATTGGAATGAAATGAGAAATATTGCATTGGAAGAACTTACTCGCATCAGCCAGAATGTGGTTACGAGAGACAATGCCTGTATAAGCCAGGAAGGATGACATTTCCAGCACCTCTTATAAGGTTATATTTCATATAAGATTATAAACACGCGTGACGTAAATTCGGCTGAGACAGCTGCCGTACCATGTAGATGATCGGCCTCAATTTATAACAAGAACACCTACAGATATTAGGATGTCAACTGTTCATAGTGATTACTTTCTAAGCTGTATCGTTCGGCTTTCATCATCTGGTCGACTGTCTGTCATATTGAAGGTAAGGGTGTATTCTGCCCGAAGGCAGGTCTGAACCTCCGCAGACGTGTGCTTGAGCAGGAGTTTAAGTACGGTAGTGTGGCCAGCTCCCTTATGCTCCTACATTCCGTTACCCCCAACAACAGCGCGTTGTAACCCATCCAAATCTTGACCACGCCCAATGTTGCTTAACTTCGGAGATTTCACGGAATTGGGTGTTTCAACACGGCTACGGCCGTTGGCTCTGTCATAATAGCTAGCTACAATAATGTTTAATGAGACTGAATAAACCTCCGTTGTTTTAGCCCTTAATCTCTTGAAAGAGACACACGCAATACAGGGCCTTTGGGTAAAAGTGACAAGCATGCCAATATTCAGTATGGCGGTTTCCAAGCGAAATGTTTATTTTTACACCCTGACGAAGTGATACTGTTACATAGGTCGTGGTGGAATTTAGGATCACAATAGTTTCCCGAAAATAAATATAAAATGCCATTTAAATTAATTTTACGACACTTTTATTTCCACACGTTGACCACCACGATGAACGCCGGCGTTTTTTATTTATTTTGTGCTTGGCTGCGGCGGACACCCGAAATAGAAAATGAAAATTTTGACGCACAGAGCAAAACTTTAAAAAATGTTGGCGCCCAACGTGCTAACAAATAATAACAAAAAATATTCTTATGTCCATAGAGTGAGGATTACTGGTAAACATTTTTAGACAGAGCGAGAATGTTTGACAGAATGAAGTCATGATTACATTTTATATTGTCAGTTAAGGTATTCACGCCAAAGATCTTAGAAATCCAGTTTAAACAACTGACTAGTCCAAACAAACAAACAAACAAACAAACAAACAAACAAACAAACAAACAAACAAACAAACAAACAAACAAACAAACAAACAAACAAACAAACAAACAAACAAACAAACAAACAAACAAACAAACAAACAAACAAACAAACAAACAAACAAACAAACAAACAAACAAACAAACAAACAATCAATCAATCAAACAAACAAACAAACAAACAAACAAACAAACAAACAAACAAACAAACAAACAAACAAACAAACAAACAAACAAACAAACAAACAAACAAACAAACAAACAAACAAACAAACAAACAAACAAACAAACAAACAAACAAACAAACAAACAAACAAACAAACAAACAAACAAACAAACAAACAAACAAACAAACAAACAAACAAACAAACAAACAAACAAACAAACAAACAAACAAACAAACAAACAAACAAACAAACAAACAAACAAACAAATAGACAAACAAACAAATAGACGCACACACGCGGCCTATAAAACGAAAAGTTTATTTTTGCTGTGAATTTATGTTAACATTTTACATTACTTTTTGGAAACCATTATTAGTATGATCGGTAGAAAAGTCAAATTTTCTACGAACATAAAGCGAGCTCTAACATTTATGACGTAAGATTGTGGTCGAATAGAGAAAGTAAAGTCACTTAAATTCCTGGCGGAAATAATTCAAAAAACATGGTTTAGGAAATCTGCTGTAGAAGAAAAGTTACACAAAATGGAAACAGTGTATGGCGTCACTAAGAATTTTTAAACAGGGAATGCTTATCTTAAAGTAGGGCATTCGGTTGTAAAACATGAATGATTTTTCGCAAGTGAAGGTCTAGTTTTTAATTGTAGATTACACTACCTTGAAGTACTAGAGTGAAGAATCATGAGAAAAATGTTAGGTCCAATGAATACAAGAGAACAATGGAGATTAAGGAGTAATAGGGAAATATACACCAAAACAAAAAAAAATATAACAGAAGACAAAAGGAGATTGCAATTGTTTGGACATATCTATAGAATGGACGATAATAGATTGACGGAAGAGACATTCATGTACCTTTGGGAAAAGAGTCAACAACGGGCTGGATTAAAAAATATCTAGAAAGAAATAAAAGAATAGGAAATTATGGGAAAAGAGACTAAATTGTACTGTTTTAAAAATGTAAGGATTCTAATTATGAATAAAAAGGAAGCCTGGTCCAAAATGATCTGAGGACAGAACAATAAAGGATAGAGGGATTATGAAGGAGTACTGGATAAACGGAAGAGGATACAGTAAGAAAGTAGGCCTCATCGTAAAGAACAAGAATAGTGAGTATAATAATAATAATAATAATAATAATAATAATAATAATAATAATAATAATAATAATAATAATAATAATAATAAATGAAGCGGAATGCTTTGCTATGAACAAGAAAAGCTTGATAGAAAAATTGTAAATTAAAGAAAGATCTTAAGAAAAATTCTTGGCCCAATTGAGACGAAGATGAATATAGATGTCGGCATAACCATGAACTGTGTGTTCATGTCCAGAAGATCTCTGATGTCGTGCGGAAAAGGCGAATTGTATTTTATGGCCACTTGCTAAGAATGAAACCAACACGATTATCGAACCAAATTTTTACCTATTTTAAAAGATAAGCAGACCCAGCCAACTTGGTTCAGGGAGGTAGAAATGGACCTACAAGGGATTGGGATTACTGATGAATATATACAAGAGCGCAACCCACTCAAGAAGAAACTAAACGACCACTAGGGTTTTCAAGAAAGGCCAAAGCTGAAGACGGGAAGGATGTGGACGGAGGAAAGTGAAGATCAACCCCGGCAACGAACGAAGGAGCACTGGACAAAGATCAAAGTCCAGAGAAGACAGCTGAAATAGCGTGTTCCTTATCAGACCGATATAAAGAAATAATAATATATGTTTACAACTTGTTCAACGTCTCAACGACACAGATAGATGTTATGGGGATGATTGGATAGGAAAGGCTTAGGAGTGGGAAGGAAGCGGCCGTGGCCTTAATCAAGGTACAGCTTCAGCGCTTGCCTGGTGTGAAAATGGGAAACCATGGGAAACCATGGAAAACCACGGAAAACCATCTTCAGGGCTGCCTACATTGGGGCTCGAACCCATTATCTCCCGGATGCAATCTCACAGCTGCGTGCACCATAAAGCACGGCTAACCCGCCAGGTAATAATAATAATAATAATAATAATAATAATAATAATAATAATAATAATAATAATAATAATAATTTTATACACATTCGTAATGTATTATTACTTCATCACTGTTTACTTTCAAAAATCTATCTAGATTATTTTTGTTTTATTGGTTTTTGACCTGCTAATCCCAAGAACACGGCTAGAGATAACCGGAGTTTATTCGTTTATTTGGCCGTCTTAACATCTGATCTATATGTACTATACGTGCTGAACGTGACCTAATATTGTGAAAATTTATTTCGAAGTTACTACTACTCAATGACTTATTTTTTCATCGTAGAGTTGACATTAAGTCCCATCCCTGACATAGAGGAAGGGGTGTCTATCCTTTGAAGAATCAATCCCATGATTTTTCGATTTAGGATGTATATGAGAATTTTCTCTCCCCTTTTCCCATTCTCGATAGTTCGATACCCTTCGACTCTCAAGTTCACAGCTATCCATCTTCCAAAACAGATAGTGTCACTCAGTTGATATCACAACAAATACTTTTCTCCCTTCCTTTCATTGTAGTCCCCCTACTTTTTTAAACACTTCTCCCCAGCACAGAGTATAACAGCAAGTCTGCATACATCCACAAAACACTGTTTAGTTTACCGCCATACACTCACCCTTCTCCTGTCGTTAAAAAAAGAAGAAATCTTTTGTCAGTCGCGGCCCTTAGAAAAAGGTAATGAAGTGTCACATATTTTGACACTTGGCAGTTATCAAAGTTTCGGGTCACTGGAAAAGAAGTCGATACTTCTGCTTGAAATGGCGTAAGTAGGTGATAAGTGTTATTCTCATGGCTCGCTGCTGGAAGAGTCGTCTCCCCTTCCTTATTCCTGTCTCTCTTCGTCATCCCCTTCTCTCTTATACACTCATCTCACTTCATTTGCAACCCTTCCCTATAGTCCTTCGAGCACGCTGAAAAAGAGGATGGGAGCATTGGGATATGATCATCAACAGTGAACATATGTGCTTTTCACTCTATGCATATAGTTAAAAAATAATGTTCTTCGTCATCATTACCTAAAATGTTATTGAATCGGTTAATTTTAGAACCCCTTAAGCCTATAAATTTGTAATAGTCATGCTATGTGAGAAAATGAAAGCTGCAACATACGCGTATCAATCAATGAAGATATTCCATAAATCTGATGAGTAGAATGGATATGAGGACACTGGGAACTTTGGGTACGGTTTTGCAATTCTTTAAAGCATTTGCCGGGTTTCTGAACGTAACTATTGTTGACTACGACTCCTGGAGACCTCTACGGTTCAAGAAGTGTGTCCTGTCCATTGTAGGGATATGAAAGTAAGGTTTCATGTGTCATAGTCTCACTGTTTCGGGATGAGTGGCTCAGACGGTTGAGGCGCTGGCCTTCTGACCCCAATTTGGCATGTTCGATGATGTATTGACGTGCTCAAATTCCTCAGCCTCGTGTCGGTAGATTTACTGGCACGTAAAACAACTACTGCAGACAAAATTCCGGCACCTAGCATCTCCGAAAACCGTAAAAGTGGTTAGTGTGACGTAAAGCAAGTATTATTATTATTATTATTATTATTATTATTATTATTATTATTATTATTATTATTATTATTATTCGTGTATTCTGGGGACCACTTTGGTATAGTTAACACTACCCAGTACGTTGATGGTCTTATAAGCTAAAAGCTCTGGCGTCTTAACGGTACTCCCAGTGATGCCAGAAAAAGCGTGAATACAAGAACGTTCTAATTAATATATACAGAAAATGGACGATTTGAAAAAAGGAAGGTTATATACAGAGTGTAGGGGAATTTCAAAGATTCTGGAAAACAGTGTATGACTGAGGTATCACCGGCAGAGAGACTTGTTAAAATCATTTCTTCGGTGTGTACATTCATAGAAAACACAATTTCCTTATGTTTCTAGCGAGTTCTTTTGCAAATTGACATGGAAATTATGTTGTAGATGGATACTGTAATTAAACTCTTATTGTAAGAAACATGTGCCATGTTATGATAAAAAGAAATTCATTAGGTTTGTAATCCCGTAGGACATGAATATTTAAACCAGAATTGCGACAATTGTAATATTTATAAAAGAAAATTACATATCTCCATGGCATGCTGAATCAAGATTTATATTTTAGAAGCAACGAAAGCATTTAAAAGTTCTCTGCGTAATTAACTATTCAGTTTTCTTATTTTTCCACAAATTTATATTTCTTGACTTACGGGGTTTAAAAAAATAACCGTGTCAATTTTACACACAGTTGCCGAGCATCAAAATAATGTCATTCAGAATTACTGCATAACAATCGTTACCATTGAGTAAGGATATCATTTGCTCAAGCCTTGAGGCAGCGTGGATGGGAGGTGCACCAAGAAGTTCACTGCGTCTCTAGCGATGGCTGAACGGGCGGAGTGGACATCATAGCCATCAATAATAAATATAATAAATCGATTGTGATAAAACCTACGGTTCGCTTTGAAAGGGACCTGCAAGAGGCTCAGGATGTAATCTGAAAAAAGAAGCAATTTACAAGAAATGTCTGCCACATCTATAAGCAAACTGTAATATTTCTCTTGGTCAATGAGTTGTCAGAGGCCTCCTGTTTAGAGAACACAGCCACTATCCTTCAAAATATGAAAACTCCTTTTTTATGACATAGAGAACAAAGATTAAAATAGTAAAACAATTCAAATATCTCGGAGAATGGATTAGTTGGAATGCTGTTGAACGAAAAGCAATGGAATCCAGGAAAAATAAACTTGAACTGCCTTCCAAGTAACAAAAGATACATACAACGAGAAATACCTTTCATGGGGGTCCAAAATTAAAAATTATAAAACAGTTGTTAATCCAGAAGCACTATACGCAGCAGAAACACCGAACATGAATTTAAAAGGCCAGATGGAGAAACCCGAAAAGAAAGGAAGGAAAATTTTAAGGAAAGTCATAGAACCAAAATTTCAGGACAACACAATAACATACGTCAAGACGAAAAGACGGAAGACGAAAGGAAAGGAAGATCGGAATGAACGAAGAAATACTGGGCACTAAGAAAGGACCACCAAACAAAGAAGTCAAACAAGTGACTGATTTAACGGACTCCAAAGGGTGTGAAACGAAAGAATAGGCCTTCATTTTTCCTCAGTGTCCATATCTCAGCTCCGTATAAGTTACGATTTTCTTCCTCAGGTTCCTACCCATGCACCCACAAAGAACATCTTATGACAGATCATCAGAGATTCTATGCAAATTATACAGTTGCACTTTTGCCTGAAGACGTAATCTCCTTTCGATGAATTTTCGAGAATAAATATATTATTTCTTTATTATAATACCGTACTATAAATTATATTGTCCGGATCATTATGGATCATATCTCAGCTCCGTATAAGTTACGATTTTCTTCCTCAATTTCCTGCCCATGCACCCATAAAGAACATCTTATCACAGATCATCAGAGATTCTATGCAAAATATACAGTTGCATTTTTTGCTTGAAAACGTAATCTCCTTACGATGAATTTTAATTGAATAAATATATTATTTATTTATTATAATACCGTACTGTAAGTTATATTGTCCGGATAATTATGGCCACCCTCACTGGAGGACAGTTGATTCATTTTTTTAATTAATCTTACTACTAGAAGGAAAATATTACCTTCTTCTTATATTATCATTAGTGTTCTGTCCAAGGGTAGGCCTTCACATCGCAGCTCTTCATGCAATCCTGTCACCTGATACCCTGTTCGTTTTCTCATAATTGGGAAGGTAAGGGTTGTTCTGCCCGAAGGTAGGTCCGAACCTCCGCAGAGGTGTTCCTGAGCCGGAGTTTACGTGCGGTAGGGTGGCCAGTTCCTTTCCGCTCCTCCATTCCCTTACCCCCCACCAACAGCGCGTGGCAACCCATCCAACTCCTGACCACGCCCAATGTTGCTTAACTTCGGTGATCTCACGGGATCCGGTGTTTCAACACGGCTGCGGCCGTTGGCTCATAATTGGCATCTACCCTTATATTATCAACCATCTTCTTGTTACTTTCACCTTTACTTCCATGGCATCAATCAGTATGCAATCTCTCCTCATACAATGTCTAAGACAATTATGTTTCCTCTGCCTTATTTTCTTCAATATGTCTATATCCTCCCCACCTCTTCCGAGCATCTCCCCATTTCTAACTTCCTCTACCAATTCTATCCCCTCCGTCCTCCCCCAAACCCACATCTCGAATGCTTCCATTCTTCTCTCTTTACCAGGCTGAGCGGTTCAGACGGTTGAGGCACTGCCCTGTTGAAACCCCACTTGACAGGTTCGATCCAGCCTCAGTCCGGTGGTATTTAAAGGTGCTCAAATACGTCAGTCTCGTGTCAATAGACTTACTGGCACCTAAAAGGACTCATGCTGGATATAATTCCGACACCTCGGCGTCTCTAAAAACCGTCAAAGTAGTTAGTGGGACGCACAAACAATAATATTAAACAGTCTTCTTCTTTCCTCAGTGTCCATATCTCAGCTCCGTATAAGTAACGATGTTCTTCCTCAGGTTCCTACCCATGCACCAAAGAAGCCTCCTACGGTATGAACAAAATGGCAATGCAAAAATATATTTTCTTAGAGACCAGTAAAGCTTCAAAGTTGACTATTTTAATTAAACTTTATTAACTGACAGACTTCTCCTACAACAGCTTTACTCACACCTTTGTGGGTCGCAGGTGTGAACTGTATCACATGTGTGTGGATTTGGCCCTGCCTTATGGCCGTATACACTTACTAATGCCAACCCTATATAGAAGGATGTAATCACTTTTGCGTGTTTCTGTGGTGGTTGGGAATGTGGTGTGTTGTATGAATATGAAGAGGAGTCAAACACAAACAGCCAGTCCGCGAGTCACAAAAATTAATCAGACGAGATTAAAATGCCCGGCATGTTTGGGAATCGAACCCGGTACCCTCTGACCAAAGGCCTCAATGCTGACCATTCCGAAAAGGAGTCGGACTTATTAATGGAAAATTAACATATTTTTTTAATCATATCCTTAGGAATACTAGAAATATTTATTTCTATTGCGATGCTGATGGGTTCAATATGAGAGATAATACGAAAAAAAACCAAGGATACTTGTGTTACCAGACACCACATCGAAGCCGAAATTAATCTGCACGGGAAAAATTTCAGAAACGTGGAAGTGTCTGTTTACTTTGGAAGAAAAATAACAGCTGATGGTTGAAGTCAAACAGATCTGATTAGCAGAATTCACCAAACAAAGACAATACTCAGTAAGAAATCCATGTCCATTCACGTCTAACAGCATCAACTTGAGACTAACAAGACAAGAGATCAAGATATGTGTGTAGCGTGGTGAAGTGAGACCTGGAATCTAGGTTTGATAGATAGAATAAGAATTAAAGCATTCGAGTTATGGTGTTAAAGAAGAATGCTCAAGATATCCTGGACAGACAGAGTTAGCAAACAAGAAGACCTGAGAAGAGGAGAAGAGCCATGCTTGACACAGTACATCACGAAAAGAAGGAATATTTTAACTGGGCATATAATCAGGCATCGAAGTCTGTGGAGGTGAGAAATTAGAGAGGCAGGCCTAGAACTGAACTACATCGAGCTTGACTGCCAAACCTACGTTGAGCTTAAGGTAATGGCAAACAACCGAGACTGTTAAAGAACTGATGGCAACCAACCTGCGGGTTGACAACGTTAAGGAAAAGCTGATGGGTTTCGAGATAATTCTGTTCCCTTGGAAGTCAGTAAACTACCCTCGGCATTCAGGATACATTTCCAAATTTGCTGCACACAACTAGATAGTTTCAATTACTTTTTCATAACTAATCGAAATTTGAACACTTAAAAATAGTGTTTTTCGTTTTCGGCGTATTTACGAATTGTGAAAAATCTTACATATTTCAGTTCTAAAGGAGTGTTATTTTTGCGCACGTGATTGAATTCGTGTTCTGTTTCTTAAGGGGAAGCCGTAGCTTGTCTACTACAATGCAGTCTATGTTAGAAGTAGGTGGCACCTGAGTACAATTAGACTGAATACTGAATATCTGAATATTTATCTCCAGAAGTCTACACATAGTTTCCTCCAATTAATATACCCTATGGTGTCTGCAATATAAGTCTACTTAGAATATTCTTTTATGCAAGGCCTGCATGGGCCAGTAGCGGATAACTACCAACCAGGGGGTGAGCCTCCTATCTCTCTCTGCCACGGATTTCCGGCAGCTGAGGAGATCACGCTTTAACCCCATGCCCTATTACCACCACTACTAAATATTTTCATTCATCCCCTGAAGGGGGAGGCGGGCCTCCTAGACGGTAACGCTGTCTCTCAGGCGAGCAGATTTGTATCAAAGAAGGAGATGTGCGGAGAACGTGAAAGGGTTGGCGGCCTTGGAATATACACGTAACTGTCCTAGCATTCGCCTTAGTGCAGGAAAACTGAAAACCACGGAAAACCGTTCTCAAGACAGCCGACGGTGGGGGAACAGCCCTTCTCCGTCTCCCGAATAGAGAGGTGGAGAGCAACGGTAAGCCGTGGCCACCTTTCCTGTGCTTGGTTGGTCGGTCGGATGCAGAGCTGTCGGAGCACGGACCAGCTGTGGCTACTTGTGGGCCTCATTATCACGAAAACACCCTACCCATTTGCCTTTCACAGTAATATTTATCAAATGAGAAGGTTTCAAAAACGTAAATTGGCTCCAGATATACTCTCTCTCCCTTTCACTAGAAAACTACAATGAACCTCTCACGAACACGACTTTTGCAATTTTAGAGGAAAATGTAAGTTTCCTCCAGCAAAGTAATTGTGCCATATTCATCATGCTGATGTACACAGACCTATTTATGGGCATGAATTAGAACTACGTCCATCACTGAGTCCTGTCCACCCCGGTGAAAGTTTAATGGAGCTTATGGTTCCAATCTGTAGCTAGCTTCAGGTAGTTTCCGTCTCCGATTTTAGATGGCGCTTGAGGTAGTTCATAACGTGTAGATAGTTGTATACAGGTTCTGCAGATAGCACGCAAGTAGGCATGAAATGAGCGATGTTAATAATTAAAGGCAGTATGTCTCGAAATGAAGTATTTCAAGTCTAACCTCAATCAGTGGGCCCTTCTAACAAAGAATTAGCCGTATCACGTCAAGTATTATGGAGATAATATTGCTGGATTGCATTGAATCCGACTTTACCCAACCGATTAACCTTGTTCGAACTTATATCGATTTTAAGCGATAGTTCCCACGATGCTACAGTATTTGTGTTGTTTGGACTTCAAGTGCCCATGTGCTTGACTGTAAAACTTCGTTCCTTGTGCTTGTTTATTAGAAATATATCTTCGCCAGTCCTCCTGAAATCCTATATTTCCTGTTTGAGTACACCTCAGGGGCTGAGAGCTGAATGATTCTATTAATGTAGTCCTCTATGTTTCCTGTCTCAGTGCATTTCATTCTGTTATTTTTATTTTCATGTGATACTTAAATATTGATGTGATACCCCATTCTCGTGCATATGGTGTGCTCTGATGTCTTGCATTTAAAGGGATTACTTATTTGTTATAATATCAGTTTTGTGTTAATGTGTTAATCATTCATTTGAAGTTAAAAGGTGATTTGTGGCGTGAGGTTATGTTCTCAGTAACATAGTATGCCAAACGAACTAGGGGTATCAGATCATTATTTACAACATAGTAAGTACTTGGAAATAAAAATATATGAATTACAATGTATTGGGCATGGAAGTAGTAAACAACAACATTTTCAAACCATTCGTAGCAGGGACTGGCTGCACAAGGATTGTCATTACTAGCATCACTCATACCTCAGTCACTTTCATATTGTTAAAGCCAAGGATAGACAGAGACAGGTCAATGAAAGTAACAAAATTTAAGCACTGTAGATCACTTTAAATAAACTGTGCCCCAATATGAGAAACTGCCTCTGAATCACGACGGGTGGGTGGGGGAGGGCTAGGGGCAGGGGAAGGGAGGGGGGTAGCTGTAAGCATAACCGGATGCGCGTCACTGCGCCGGATGCTACTTCTCTGCGCTATCTGTTGATAATAACAGTAAGGTATTGCACAAAATGCGCATTGTGGCTCTATCTCTTATCGGAGACTGAAACTACTACCATCTAGTGGCTTGGTACCGAAATTTATCATTGAGTTACATCTCTATTCTATTCTATCCTCTTTGGTCCTGTCGTCTTCCATTTATCGAAGGTACCGCATGAACACTATTCAAATTTCGAATTATTTTTCTAATAATTTCTATCATCAAAGACATACATGTTAGTTTCTAAATATCTGGTAAGGACATTTGTGGGACTCCGGTGCAAAACCTACCAAATGTATAGGTTTGAGAAAAACGAGAAAAATGTGTAGCGGAATGACCGTTAACATTAGAATTGTTTTCCCTTTTTTATTATATGTATGTCTTTCGTTCTACATTCACGGAATTTTTCATGAGATAAGTTGTAATGAATCGATACAAATGTATATTTTGATTTTAAATTAGGCAGATTTTGCTACGGAGTTCATTCCAATCATTTTAAAAAAAATCTTTAAATACCGGTTTTAATTTTGTTATTTCAAATTTACTACTAAATGGATATACAATAGTGATAATTGCACAATTAACAGTACCTTACGACTTTAGGATATTGTTTGCAAGCTGTTTTAGACCAACTATATTTTAATAATAATAATGTTATTTGTTTTACGTCCCACTAACTACTTTTTTAAGGTCTTCGGAGACGCCGAGGTGCCGGAATTTAGTCCCGCAGGAGTTCTTTTACGTGCCAGTAAATCTACCGACACGGGGCTGTCGTATTTGAGCACCTTCAAATACCACCGGACTGAGCCAGGATCGAACCTGCCAAGTTGGGGTTAGAAGGCCAGCGCCTTAACCGTCTGAGCCACTCAGCCCGGCCAACTATATTTTAAGCACTGTATGTTCAGTCTTCAGCCCTAAGGCTGGTTGGATCCTCAACAGCTCTGCCATCAGCTATCATAGATGGCCTAGGCATCACTGAAGAGGCGTATCAGGCAAATGAGGAGTAAGGTAGTTTCCTGTTGCTTTCCTCACCAAGCTAGAAGTTGCTATTACATTTCAGTCTGCCAAGCCCACCGACCCTATGAGCAACATTTTCACACCATTCATAGCAGGGACTGGCTGCACAAGGAATGGCATTACTAGCATCGCTCATACCTCAGTCACTTTCATATTGTTAAAGCCAAGGATAGACAGAGACAGGTCAATGAAAGTAACAAAATTTAAGCACTGTAGATCACTTTAAATAAACTGTGCCCCTTTATGAGAAACCGCCTCTGAATCACGTGGTTCACAAGCAGCATATGGGAGTTCATCCTTAAATTTCCTATCTCACCATCTACCACACCTTTGTAATACTACAAATAAGGGAAATATCCATGAACATCCAAAGTGTTTTTTCAGTACCATCTTCACGTCCTCGATTTTTTGCTGCTGAAAAAGAAATTTCTGACAAAAATATTCTCCATTCCTCTGTCTGACGGTTACGGTTCGTTTCCATTGTTCTGCATTTGGAAATCTGCTCCTGGAGTCCTTGGGACTTGTAAGCAGCGGTTCTGATGTTCCCTCCATAATATAACAACCTCACGCTAATGTTCTCCGCAATACTGTCTGTAATGTCCGTAAATATGCAGCTAACCTTTTGATTGTAATCCTTCAAAAATCCTGACAGATGACTCCTAATTTGCAACAAGCAGGTTTTGCAGCGGAGCCTCATATGCAACAGCCTTTTATAATGTCTAAATAAATGAGTTTAATACAGACGTTTGCCTACTCCACTAGGTTATGTTCTGGACTTCTGGACTTAACACAAATTAGCCAAAAATGCTTTAAGCAGGTTTTGATCCGGAGCCACCCATATGTCCATTCGCATGGCAATCCACACAGAAGGAGTAATCAGCCTGCGGAGGTGACAACCCGCTCTACAGCAGTGATAAACAGGTGTCCTTGCACTGGAATGGCTAGAAGTTGAGATGGCAACTCGTCCGTCCACGCTGTTAAGTGGGTATGCATACTTTCTAGGCGGTAGGAACGGAATTTTGTCCCAACCATTTAATATAATTTGTTATTTTGATAGACATGTGACGTATCCATTTTCATGAACGACATGCTATGAAGGGCAGCATTATATATGTTATCTACTTACGGCTATATGGTCTGTAAACGGTGAATAAAATCCCTGCTCCGATCAGTCTCTGTTCTACAACATAAATTACAATTTTACCAGAACATGGAGAAGTGAGGATTGCCTTATATAAAGAATTTTTATGAACTGCTTTTCATTTATCCTTTAATTCTCACGACGCTCGGATAGATATCGATGTGTGTCTAAACGCAGAAGCGTAGGATTACAAAACCAAGTTAAAACTACTTAAAATGTAAATTTAAATGCATATAATAATGAACATTGGATCCGAATGGGTTAACCAAACACGGCTAAAATCCTCTACCCTGTTTAGAATCGATCCCAGAACCATATGAGCCGAAGGCTGCTACGCTGGGCATTCATCTAAGGAGTCAGCATATGTTATTCTTCCCACGAAACATTAACATAAATATTAGTTAAGTATTTTATCTCAATGTTAAAGCAACTTTGTTCTAGGAGATATATGACGGAAGCTAACTGACTTCTGTCATAAGCAGACAGACTGAATAAGCAGCTCTATTTCCCTATTACGTAGCTATTTTTCTTTCTACCCATCCCTCATGCCACTAAATAATTTACAACCACCTTCAAGTTTCCCTCAGAAGATGGATCACTATGGAACAATAGCCACAGGAATAGCAGATAAGAAGATGATGAATCGATGGCATACAAATTTGTTGGAGGTCTTCCATTTCAATGTTGCAAATATTGTACGTCTGTTGTTGGTAACCTAGTGTCTGTGTGAAATTCATGAGTAGCACCACATAAACAGTAACACGCAATAACTTAGTACATTACGTTATTATTCATCACGTATTACCAAGGTTTTGATTCATAACTTATATAGAATACTCAAATAGAATACTAGCTGTTATGAACTCGTCATCAATGGCTTAGTTTCTGTAATCGCAATGCTATCTAGAGGAGACGAATGGCAAAACAACAGTCTCAGAGAACATTTAATTTGAGTGAATTAGGGCATTATATGCTACTAAAAAGATACCCGTATTTCCCTATGGTCTTAAAGTGAAAGTTGTTTTCCAAAGTTTCATATTTTGTAAAATCTAATGTCGTGTAAACCTGTAACATACACACTCGATTCTAGGTCAAACGGGTTTGGAGGAATGAAATTTTAATATTGAAAACTTTTTTTAGCAGACAAAGTAGGAGTCCCCATACAACGTAAGACGTAAAATTAAGACATTTCTTCAAATATGCCGAATGTTTAAGGACTAAAGGGCACAGAAAGGTTTATAAATGTGATTCTTGGAAAGCTTTATCGAACTAGAAAAAAAATTTGAAAATCACTTCTGGCCTAAATGTATTTCCGGAAAAACAGCCTAAAACGCATGTTTCTTTACTCGTCTTCTTTTTGATTCAATTTCTATCCAAATTAACTTATTTGCATAATTCTTTCTGTAATGTGTCCGACTCCATGGCTATATGGTTACCGTGCTGGCGTTTGGTCACAGGGGTCCCGGGTTCGATTCCCGGCAGGGTCGGGAATTTTAACCATCATTGGTTAATTTCTCTGGCACGGGGGCTGGGTGTACGTGTAGTCTTCATCATCATTTCATCCTCATCACGACGAGCAGGTCGCCTACGGGTGTCAAATTGAAAGACCTGCATCTGGCAAGCCGAACATGTCCTCGGACACTCCCGCCATTTCATTTTTTCTGTAATGTGTTCCGTGGTTCAAAACTCACACGAATTTCCTTTACTTTTAGAAAAATATCCACACCGAATATAGTTATAAGGGCTTAAGTAGAACTCTGCATTGACTCACATTACAGCGCTCGTCGTGGTATTTAAGTGAGACAATGCACTAACTCACATTAGCGTTCATAGTGGTATAAAAAGACAAACTTCTAGTCTAATCGACCGGATAACGATTATTGACAAGAGAGTTGTAATTTTTTGGAATTAATAAAGAAAATATCTTATCATACTTTATTATATTTTATTTATCTAAAATTCTTAGATAATCACCGTAGGGTGTTTTCAACATTGTTATGCTAGTCTGAATGGCTAGAACTGTGATTACTTTATTTTCAGATATAACACTCATTTAAATCCCATATAATTGGAATGTTTTAAAATCCTATCTTATTTAACACCTAGGAAGTAGAAGTGATCGAGATATGACATTTCTTAACAGTAATATAGAAATGATATTTCTATTTAGGTTTTTTGTCGTGAGGCCTAGTGCTGGTCATTTGATTTGACTCCCGTAGGCGACCTGCGCGTCGTGATGAGGGTGAAACGACGATGGAGACGGGGGATACACCCAGTACTCGTGCCAGGGGAATTAAAGAATTATGTTTATAATTCCCGACCCTGCCGGGAATTGAACCCGGGAGCCGTGTGACTACAGATCGGCACGATAACCACATAGCCATGAAGCTGAACGCTTTAGGGGTACAATACTAAAATAATAATATTTAACATCTAGGACATTCATGTAGCATTTTATGTTCATAAGTGAAGAAGGAATATTGTGATTTTTCAGAGTCAGCCCATATCTAAACCCCTTAGCGGAGAATAGTTTGAAGTTTGTGATATATGAACCGGCCCGACGTTTAGGAGTAGCGTGCTCTCCTCCTGACCGTAGGCCCCGAATTCGATTTGTTGGCCACGTTAACCTGAATATGAAGGTAGGTCTAGGTCCACTCAGCCTATTTGATTATAATTGAGGAGCTATCTGACGGAGACCTAGTGGCCGCGGTCTAGAACCACAAGAATAGCGGCAGAGAGGGTTTCTAGAGCTGACCAAATAACACCTTGTAATCTGCAGGCCTTCTGGCTGAGCAGCCTTCGTTTGGTAGGCTATTGCCCTTCGGGGCTGTTCCGCCATTGGGCTTTGTTTTTTATATCATATTTGACACATTATACAAAATAACAACCCATTTTGTACGTCAAACAGTTTCGAAGTGGTGAATAATATCTCTTATACATACATACATACATACATTTATTGAACATAACAGGCGACTTCGCCCCTATACATGTTCACATGCAAAGTAAAATAAATAATAAAGAATGATAATAATAATAATAATAATAATAAGGATAATAATAATAAGAATAATATCTAGCAGTCATTAGCTGTAGCAGTCCCTCACTCAATGTTCAAACATATTCATCCAGTGTCCTTATTGTGCTCTGTACTTGCGTCACATTATTGTTCCTGACCTCAAACAACAACACTCAGCATTTCAGCACTTGCATTCCAGCTAACTTTAAAACAAACAGACCATGCAATCCTGTATCATTTCCCAACTCCACATAACTAAGTAGGTGAATAATATCACTTCCGGAGCTAACTCAGTTTAGTGGTGGAAAGTTTTAACACATTTTCTATTACATCAGTGGAATTTATAATATGTAGGCCTACCTCCATTTGGAATTTTGTCTTCGTACGGTAAAGGGCTTCACATTCAACTCCCTGTTGGGTTAATTTTATTTGCAAACATTCTTCAGTGTAACACATAGGATATCAGTTGCAATTTAAACTTCGTAAGGTTTAGGATCTAGACAAGTTGAAAGAAAAGAGTGCGAAGGATTGTTTCAGGGAACATAATGAACAAGGACTAAATTAAAAAGCTAAGGGGAAAACAATAGAGGAAAATTGTCAGTCGTGAAAAATGAGGTCAGTAGGGGTGCTGAAGAAATATTACGAAGGAAGGAAAGATCAATTAAGAATCAATGGATAACTCAAGAGATACTAGATGTGATTGATGAACGTCGAAATTACAAAAATGCAAGGAATGAAGAGGACAGAATACAGGTGATTAAAGAATGACGTGGATAGAAAGTGCAAGATAGCTAAGGAAAACTGGTTGAAGGAGAAGGATGTATGTTCCTATGAAAGGTAGATCCTGGATACAGTAGAATCAAGGAAACCTTTGAAGAAAGGAAATCTAGGTGTATGAATATTAAGAGCTCAGATGGAAAACCACTTCTAGGGAAAGGAGGCAAAGAAGAAAGATGGCAGGAGCATATCCAACTGTTGTATCAAAGTAAAGGCGTAGATGATTTGTTTCTGTAACAAGAAGAAGCTGTTGATGCTGATGAAATGGGAGACCCATTTTTGAGCTCAGAGTTTGACAGAGCTGTGTAGGACCTAAACAGGAACAAGACAGCTGGAATTGATGACATTCCCTCTGATTTACCGATTGCCTTAGGAGAAACCAGCATTGAAAAATTATTCCATCTAGTGTCAAAGATGTATTAGACAGCAGAAGTGTCATCCGATTTTCGGAAGAATGTTATAATACCTACTCCCAAGATATCCGGTGCTGACAGGTGTGAAAACTACCGCACCATTAGTTTAGTATCTCATGTCTGCAAAATTTTAACATGTATTATTTAGAGAAGAATGGAAAGACAAGTTGAAGCTGAGTTG
This sequence comes from Anabrus simplex, assembly GCF_040414725.1. Taxonomy (NCBI): domain Eukaryota; kingdom Metazoa; phylum Arthropoda; class Insecta; order Orthoptera; family Tettigoniidae; genus Anabrus; species Anabrus simplex. Next base: position 32,243,583 of record NC_090276.1, on the reverse strand, counting down.
GAAATGATCAGTTTGGCACCAGGAGAAATGTAGGGACATGTGAAGCAATCCTGACTTTACGTCTGATCTTAGGGCATCGAATTAAGAAGGAAACTCCCACGAACATGGCGTTCGTAGATTTAGAAAAGGCATTCGATGATGTAGATTGGACAAAGCTATTGGAGATTCTGAAGGTGATTGGGATCAGATACTGAGAACGAAGAATTATCTACAATTTGTATAAAAATCAGTCTAGAGTGATAAGAATCGAGGGCTTTGAAAAAGAAACAGCAATCCGGAAAGGGGTGAGGCAACATATTTTCTATTTCACCCGCAGAACTTAAAATATATAGGCCTACCTCCATTTGGAATTTTGTCTTCGTACGTTAAACGGCTTCGCGTTTACAAACAACAGGCAGTAAAGAAAGTTGGAAAAGGAATTTATAAAAGGGATAACAATCCAATGAGAGGAAATCAAAAACCTGAGATTTGCCGATGATATTGTTATTTTATCTGAGACTGCAGAAGATCTAGAGAAGTTTCTAAATGGTATCGACAGAGTTTTGGGTAAAGAGTACAGGATGAAAATTAATAAGTTCAAATCAAAAATAATGGAGCGCAGTGGAACAAAGGCAGGTGACGCAGCTAATGTTAGATTAGGAAATGAAGTCTTAAAGGAACTAGATGAATATTGCTACTTGGGTAGTAAAATAACTAACGATGGAAGAAATAAGGAGGACATAAAATGCAGACAGCACAAGTTGGAAGGCCTTTCTTAAGAAAAGACAACTGCTCATTTCGAACATTGATATAGGAATTATAAATATGTTTCTGAAGACCTTCGTCTGTGGCATTGTATGAAAGTGAAACATGGACGATAACTAGCTCAGAAAGAAAGAGAACAGAAGCTTTCCAAATGTGGTGTTACAGAAGAATGCTAAAGGTGAGATGGATAGATCAAATCACGAGTGAAGATATAATGAATCGAATTGGTGATAGGAGATCGATGTGGCTAAATTTTACGAGAAGAAGAGACAGAATGATAGGACACATCTTAAAACACCCAGGACTTTTTCAGTTGTTTTTGAAGGAATTATTTGCGGTAAGAAAGGTAGGGGTAGATCAAAGTATGAATATGACAAGCAGGTGTAGGATGCAGTAGTTACGTAGAAATGAAAACGTTAGCACATTATAGGCTGGCGTGGAGGGCTACATCAAAACATTCTATGGACTGATGACTCAAACAACAAAACAACAACAACAACAACAACAACAACAAGGTTTCGGGGGAATGAATATTTTGGTTTTGAGGTTTTTACCTCACATTTCATCCCCTTAGGTGTGGAATATTTCAAAGCATTCTTTTTGAACCCCTACAGAGTAATATAAATATATTATAAAAAATTTAATTTACTTATATGCAGTAGTGTTGCCTGGGTGTTCAGTAAATATAGTACATATTAAAAATAAATAAATAAATAAATAAATAAATAAATAAATAAATAAATAAATAAATAAATAAATAAATAAATAAATAAATAAATAAATAAATAATTAAATAAATAAATAAATAAATAAATAAATAAATTAGCAGTTCGATCTACGCCGACGATTTCGCCGTCATTTTGCTCAGAACGCTTGTGGTGCAACATCTTGGAACTCGAAAATAGTTGTCGTGAGTGTGATAAGAAAATTAGATTTTCCAGGATTAAAGTGATGACAATAGGCAAGAAATCCAAGAGAACTGAATATCGGGTTGGGAATACAAAGCTGGAACGGGTAGATCATTTCAAGTATTTAGGATCTGTGTTCTCCCAGGATGGTAGTGTAGTAAGAGACATTGAATCATGGTGCACTACAGCTAATGGAATGAGCTCGCAGTTGCTATCAAGAGTATTCTGTAAGAATGAAGCCAGCTCCCGGACGAAACTATCCCTACACCTGTCTTTATTCAGACCAACTATGGTTTATGTGAGTGAAAAGTGCTTGGACTCAGGATATCTGTTTAAAAATTTAGAATTTACAAACATGAGAGTAGTGAGAGTGACCGCTGGAACAAGTAGGTTGGAACAATGTCAGCTGGATACTCGGAATGGGGAGATAAGGTCTAATTTAGGAATGAACTCGATCGATGAAGCTGTACGTATTAACCGGCTTTTGCGGTGACGTGAGGTGACGTGAGGTGAAGAATAATGGGCTCAGTCATGGAGGGTAAGAGAAGTAGAGGTAGTGCAAGCCGACGGCCGTTATACTCAGTTTCTAATTATTTGAAGATAAGAGGTATAGAAATAAATGAGACAATAGAGCTAGTTGCAAGTAGAGGATCTTGGTGGCATTTAATAAATTCACAGAGGCTTGCAGACTGAATACTGAAAGCCATAACAGTCTATAGTGAAGATTTAGGCCTATGTATGTATTTATGTGCGTATTCATTACAAATGTGTTGCGCGTATTTTTTGTCGTAAGGTACTTTGATTCATGTTATATTGGATTATGTTTTAACCGATAACAATTGCAAGGAAGTCTATAATTTCCTCACGAAATTTTCCCTCAGGATTACATCGTTCTAGTAACTAATCGATGAAAGACATGATGACAATATTTTTTTTTCAGCTAGTCCTTTTCCCTGTCGTCTCAGCTCCTTTCTCTGTTCAGTAATTGCCTTCCATTACCGTCATCATATCCCCTTCTCAATCAAGACACTCTGAGCCATTCAATTGAGTATAATGTTCTAAGACTGCCTTCATAAACACTAACCATAAATGTTTATGAGTATCCCCCCAAGAGCTGCAACCCGCCAGACATTCAAGATTATATCAGCTCGCAGCTTCAACGACTCCATCTTGGCTGAAGAAAATCTGTGCAAGAAGAGCTAATCAATAGGATTCTTGCCAATAGTCTTCTGTCAAAGTGTTACAGACCTCCAAAAAGAATCATAAAAGCTTGCTTCATTGTGGGATTCACAGGTTATCATGATATCGTAAAAATACCCTATTCAAAAGGAGACTTTCAGATATAGAACAAGGATATCTCTTCAGACAAACAAGGCTATTTTCTAAGCATAACAGAGGGTATCCATGTTGGGAAGAAATACCTGGAAAGGAAGTTCATTGTAAAGTAACTGTTTCAGATACACTTGGTGAAGCCGAACTCCACCGACAAACTTTCAGAGGATTCTCAGGGATACCTTCTCGTTATATTTGTATAAGGGACCCGTGGTTTCAGGTGGTCAGATATTTGTTAAACACTTTAGGACTTCAAGGGGGAATCTATATCATTGAAGATAAGAAAATGGGGTTTAATAATCTTTTTTCGAAGCAATGGAAATGAATACTAAGATGAAACACATTATTCCGTAATAATATGCCTACCTGTTTAGAAATCATTATGAACCCATGCCATTTTATATAATTGATTATTCAAATTAGCTGTGTACCATGTTCACTATTTTGTCGTTTCCCTCACAATTACCAATAGATGAATATGTTCTATGGTTTTTGAATTTATTAGTAATGTTATAGCTACAGCATATATTAGAATTAGTTAAATCCATCATGTATAAATATATAATATATAAATATAAGTTATTTTCAAATAGTCAATTTTTTCATTAATTTACACTTGAAAATTCTTTTAAAATCGTAACCAATGAAGCTAGCTCAATAATTCTATTATTTTTTTTACAATTGGCTTTACATCGCACCGACACAGATAGGTCTTATTGCGACGAAGGGACAGGAAAGGCCTAGGAGTGGGGAGGAATTGGGCGTGGCTTTAATTAATGTACAGCCCCACCATTTGCTTAGTATGAAAATGGAAAACCGCGGAAAGCCATCTTCAGGGCTGCCGGCAGTGGGGTTCAAACCCACAATCTCCTGGATACAACTGGCTCGGTTAGGATATGTTCTTGTTCTTCTTATCTCTGAAATATACATGTATGGAAAATTTCATCGTAATATCTTAAAAACTTTCAGAGTTATCAGGGAAACGGGAACAAACTTACCGATAAATTGCCTGCTCGGGTGATAGGGCTTCACGTTTTTGTCATAACTCCGAAATTATTGGAGGTATTAACAAAAAATTGCACTGTTATAAAGGGTAAGTTTCAATTTTAAATAAAAAAATAAATTGAAAATCGGTCAATGTTGTCGCTCCCCTCACTTAAATATGAGACAGAGTAAGCACATTTCTTCTAAAGTATCTTAAATATCGAATAACACAGGTTATCTATAAAATAACTTCTACAGTTGGTCGTAAAGAACGTGAACTGGGTAAATGAGCGCTAAAGGGTAAGTAACTCGAAAAAACTTAATATCTCGCAACGCTGTCATTTTAACAACAGCTGAACTTAGCTAAACAAGCCGCTTCATGTGCGAATTCAAATGGGCTTTGCGAGGCCATGTTGCTGAATATGATCGTGGCTTAAAACTGGTTCGAGACAAAATCTTCGCACGGAGAGGGACCTGAATTTGGATTTGCGCCATAACAAGTGCACTACGGTGTGTTTGTGTTTGACGCTGATTTTCAGCATAAGTTCTTAAGTCACGCCCAGGTTTAGCAACATCGCTTCGCAAAGTCCATCTGAACTCGCTCGCTAAGCGATCTGATTGGCTAACTTCAGAAGGTAATAACTAGACCGAGGATTTCCAGCACTAAAAATACCCAAATAGGGAGACAGACATGCACATAAAAATCGCAATATAGGCAATAAAAATGGCAAAATTAGGCACTAAAGCAACCTGAAAATACCATCTCTTTAACATGTAAAGTTATTGTTATTCTGCACGATCATGGCAAATCGTACTCACCTAAACGTTTCCCGCCAAGTCGCCAAAATCGGGAAGAAGTAAAAGTAATTATTATTAATATTGTTATTAACACAATTGAAGACACTAATATATTCTTTTCTAGACAATAATTACATGTCAGCGGGAGATTTCAAGTGCATCTTGTTTCAATGGACAACCAGATACTGTTCCAAGATACTGTTTGAAGAGTAGGAGTTTGCCTATTGCCCGCTAATTTATTTTTAAATTGAGAAAAGGACCTTTTAAATTTCACATGTTGTCAGGGGACACTATGTAAGAGCAGCTAACTCTACAGGGGGTGAAACCTGTTGGTGATGCTACATCTTTCTCTTCGAGAACTGCAAGAATGGCCAAAGCATCCTTCCAGCCGAAATTCCTCTGTATTATACTGTGAAATTTGTCGCCTCTCCTATCGCTCCATTAAGGGTGGCAATGATGCCCAAGCCTCACGAAAAATCCGTGCAGCCTTCACAAGACGTAAGTATCATCCAGCTGCTTTACTTTGGAAGGTAGCTGTTAAAACATGGAAGAAATGTACGTGAGACCACTGAAAATCTTAAGGTTGGCCAGTATAGGGTGCAAATGCAAAACCAGCTCACTCCAAGCAGAATCAGTGGACGGAAAGAACGCTATTGTCATTTAATCACATTTAAGTGCCTGTTTTTGGTAGCTACCTGCAAAGAAAGCAGCTTTCAGTGGCTTTCTCGTGAAGAAAACTAACAAAGTAGAGATGGGTAGAAAAAAAACTATTTAAAAACTTAGTATGGTCGTTTTAGGCACTTAGCATGCAAATTTCTTCAAAATAGGCATTAACGCACGAAACAGGCATTTTTGGCACTATAAAGCCCATGTATTTCCTTCATAAATAAATTGAAACAAATTTTAGACTTGTGAGCCTACAGTTTTTGGGTTGAGCATGAAAATAAGCATTTATGACAGAAAATCTTGGCTTAGTAATAAGATAAGAACAGCGCGAGCTACCGAATTACTTTTTAGATTATTTATTAGTATGACCAATCCTCTAACGTAGTTTTCAACCAAACTTTATATTTAATTATTTCTCTACAGTATACCATTAACACTTTGGGCGATATCTGTCTGAGAATGGTTGTCTATTTCTACTTCCTGAATAATCACCACCACCACCACCACCACCACCACCACCTGTTTTTCACGCGACCATTCATGTTAGCAAAAACCACGGGCCTACTGTAGGATTAAAGAAAACCTGGGAGTTAAAATACAAATTTGAGCTCCTACGTCCTAGGCAACCCTCATCTCACCTATCATTATCATTAGTTGTTTTACTCATTGCTGAGTTTCGTCACCTCTTTTCTGTATTGTAGCCTTGACGAGATCTCTCCATCCAGATCGATTTATGGCATTCCTTAAAGTGATCTGAAGATGTAATCTCGCCTGATCTAACCATCTACGTGGTGTACTGCCTTCAATTCTACCTTGCAAAATTGTCTTTTCCAAGTTCTCCCCTTCTCTTCTGAAAATGTGGCCAGGCAATTGGAGGTAACATTCACTCAACGGGAAGATAGATGTATCTTGATGCTCAATTCCTCCACAAAGGAAACACTAGCTCGTCATTCCGTCCAGGGTACACGTAGCATTCTACGCCAACACCACACCTCAAAGGCATCAATTCATATTTTTGCCTCTAGCACTCACGGTCTAGGTCTAACAGCCGTACAAAAAGACTGAGAACATCAGTGATTCTATCAAGTGCATCTTCGTAGCTTTTGATATTGTCCAGTTCTGCCAGATCTTATTGGGTTTAGCCATTGCAGCATGACCTAGGACAATGTACCTTTTGATCTCTCTTACACAGCCTTACGTGTCATTGATGACTGACCCCAGGTTTACGAATTCCTTACCTATCTCCAGGTCCTTTAGACATCCTGTAAGTTAGATTTGACCTCGCCGATCAACTACCATTAGTTTTGTCTTTTACATGTTTATCTCTAGACCATAGTGAAGGAAACAGTTCAGTAAGTTCCTCTTCACTTCCAGCGATAAGGGAAGTGTCTTTTGCAAAGCGCAAGTTGCTAATTTTTCTACTGCCAATAGAGATTTCACCATTCCAGCCATCGAGACCTTCATAGATGTAGAGTTGAGGTGGTAATATACAACCTTGTCTTACTCCATTTGTCACGTTGTAAATATCTGGGAGATCACTATCCACCTTTACAGTTGCTACGTGGTTTTTACAGAGACCATTCAATAGCGATATTAAATGCAGGGGAACCCGAAGTTCCTTTAGCACCTGTCACTTCTTGTCCCACGTAATACAATCAAAGGTGTTTTAATGTTGGAAATATTTCTTACCAGACAGAGTAGGGGTTCGCATACTACGGAAAATGTAAATTTAAGCAATTTACTCAATTGTGTCGAAAGTTTAAGTGCTAAAGGACCTGGTAAGGTCTTGGATAGCTCTATCAAACTAATTTTTTTTCGAAAACCTCTTCGGGCCTAAATGCAGTCCCGGAGAAATAAAATTGCTTTTTATTCAAACCGTAGGCAAATTAACTTATTTATTAATTATTTCTGTAATGTGTTCCTTGGTTCAATACCATCAGGCATATTTTGATTTTTTGAAAAATGTCCACACCGAGTGTAGTTATAGGGGATTAAATAAAAATCTGCACTGACTCACATTAGCGCCCGTATTGCCAGAAAATGGCAAGCTGTTATTCTATTCGACCGGATAAAAAGGATTGTAATTTTTAGGAATAAGTAAAGAATATATTCTCATATATTATTATATTTTATTCACCTAAAATTCGCAGTTCATATTCCTAGAATGTTTTCGATATTGAGCGTGTAGGGCTAGAACTGATGATGCTTTAGTCAAGAAGCTAAGTATGGACGAAATCTGTGCCACATACACTTTGTATGAAATTTAACCTGAAATGACGATGTAACATAGTGACTTTTCCATGAAAGTAGGAGGGACGCATCGTCTCGATATGTAAATAAATTGAAATGTCTTGTATCGCTCTTTAGTGCATAATTTGAAAGCAAGCCTCCACTTTAGAAGAGTGTTGAGTAGTTTAGTTTCAGTGGAGAGAGCCAGTGCTGAAAGTACGAGAGAAAATAAAGAAAGCTGATATGAGAAGAAGTTAGACAAAGTGGAGCCAAGTTCTCTGGAGAGAACTTGAACATCACAAAGAAGAGGACGTAAAGTAGAAAATGAACCATCCAAGATCTATTTCTCTCTCTCGTCAGGTTATCTCTAGTGAGATGTGTCTGGACTAAGAGAAGATGTCATGTTTGAGACACTGACAAACCGTGTACGACCTTATGTTTTAAGTTTAACGTCACTGACCTCTCAAACTTTGTAAATTCCATGATCCTACTACGACTACCATTACTACTAATATTAATAATACCATCTCGGTGAGATTGTGCAGATGGAATCTAATGAAAGAGAAGCTAAAAGCAATAGGCGAGATAGAACACACGACCTGTACAAGGAAAAGGCAATTTCAATGCAAGGTATATTCTGATATTACAATACGGTGATTAAACCCGAATGCCTCTATGGAAGTTAATGTCACCGATTTTCTGAAAAGGCTGGTCTGAGAGAAGCTGAGATTGTGGCTGGACTACACAGCTTGCGAGAACGAGAGGAAACCGGATGACTGATGGAATCCATCAAGAAGCGACGACTCAAGTTCTAAGGCCACCTATTTAGAATAGAAGATAAGCGGTTTACTAAGAATTTCTTTGTATCATGCTCGGTAGTAAACCTAACACTTATGATAAGTGGTTCAGGGATGTCAGGAATTAACTGAAGAACATTGGACTAAATCGTGAAGGCACAAAGTGCCGACACCAGATCAATAACTTTAAGGGCTTTCGTGAAGAGGAACAGCAGAACAGTGGGTGGGCAGCAGAAAGGAGACAAGCTGCCGGAGTTAGAATGCAACGATACTGCGCTGCAAAGAAAGTTTCTAAAATGTGTAAATATTGCTTACTGTGGTCTCTAACTACCGTAACCAAATAGAAACATAATAGACACATGTATTCATCAAAACTTGGCCTAGTTTTACTCTACACTTTGGGATAAACTAGAAAAATATCGATGTTGGAAATTTCGCGAAATATTTCTTAACAAAATGTAAAACGATGTGTTATTTTTAGTCCCCAGATATTTAAGCTATGCAAACTAATTTGTTAATTAGGAAGTGTTTTCTAGCCTACTCTTCCGTAATGCAGACATATTAGCATAAATTCTGGCATTTCTATTGGGTCGTACCCCTATTTTTATGCAAATCTCATAGCATAACCTTCGTGCAGGCTAGACTATACTTGTTACTCACTTCAGTAAGTTTGTAGTCTAATCTATTACTGCATAAAAATACGGGCTCTACTTATGTTTCAAAAGTATTTGTACGTTGTAGTGTGAAAAGTTTCAAAGTTCTATGTTCGAAGACGGATATGGACACCCCACACGGGATGTCCGCCACCTGACAGCCTACTATTGTGAAGGCTAAAGGATAATAACCTAACACTCCTAGTACCGTATAACACTGACATGCATTTCTGCGACAGAGATGTGGAATTGTGAGGTATGACCACTGTTCAGGTTTACTTGCATCCATCTTGCAAGACAGGAAATAGAACAGGAACTTTCTCGTGAGTTGTTAACGAGTCACCAATGTACACAGACGCCATGTGTCATTAGCACTGATTAGAGTGTGATGTAGGCGTGCATAATGGACTTATATTGTCTCCTCACCATTGTTAATAACTTGTAAGATTCCCCTTCAAACAACAATCAACACCTCCCTCGTCGTAGGTTGCGAAAACTTTGAGATAAGCAATAAGCTTAAAATAATCATAAAATATCGAAGGCATTGTGATAAGGCAGTGCTGATGGTTGTATAATAATAATAATAATAATAATAATAATAATAATAATAATGAGATTTCCATTTCTTGGACACATTTACAGAATAAATGACAATAGACTAACTAAACGAATCTTCGAGTACCTTTGGGAAAGGAAATCAACCACCATCTGGATTCAAGAAGTCAAGAAAGACATGGAAAGGCAAAACATATGAGAAGAAGAATTATTGGAAATAAAGATTTGTAGGAAGAATGTATTACAAATGGAAGGATTCGAAAAAAGGAAGGAAAAGAAAACAGGCACAAAGTGGACTGAAGATAGGAAAAGGAAGCGCAGTGAAACAATGAAAGAATACTGGAAGAAAAGGAAAGAAAAACTAAGGAGGAAGAATTGAAATTATAAAGTGGTCCTTAGAAGGTCGGAACGCAAGAATAAGAAGAAGAATGATTATGAGTATTATTATTATTATTATTAATCGTCCAATTACAAGACCTATTTTACACACGGTATATTAGCGCTATAGGTAATATAACTAGATTAATACATAAAGAGCTACAACTTAAAACTGAGAAGACTTGTAAATAAAATGGGGATATTTAACAAGCTCATTATAGCAGCAACTTTTTAAAATAAAGCAGTCATATTATATATCACATATATTTAAGTGAATTATTAGTTCATACCTACTTCTTTAAAAGTGGGGCAGTCAAATAAAAGATAATAAACAGTTAGTGGCATTCCACAGGTACAAGTGTTGGGTTTCTGGATTGTGATTCTAAACCTCTCAAAATATCATCCAAATTTTCTATGTCCTGACATAAACTGCATCTAAATATGGTTATGAGTTAATATGCGTGCCAGTCTGTCTTAAATCTTCCGAAATAACAAATTTATTGTAAGCTGATCTCTTGAGCTAGTTATTCATTTGTTATTCCATATATTCTTCGTATATTCTACGTTTTAATTTCCTTTTTGACAAATGACAGAGGGCAATTGTCATATATTAACAGAGAGTACGGGGTGGCTGCAGCTTCTTTGGCAAGTTCAGTAGCTTTCTCGTTCCCTTCTGTGCCGTTATGACCTCATACCCATTTCATGCAGATAGGCTTGTTGTAGTCTAATACATGTGATCTCATATTAACAGCAATCGGATGTAAATTATATTTGTTCTGAATTGCAGTCAAACGCCAAAACGCCATGGCACTATAGCCTTTGAAGGGCCTTGTCCTACCAAGCGACCGCTGCTCAGCCAGAAGGCCTGCGGATTACAAGGTGTCATGTGGTCAGCAGGACGAATCCTCTCAGCCGTTATTCGTAGCTTTCTAGACCGGAGTCGCTATCTCACCGTCAGATAGCTCCTCAATTCTAATCACTAAGGCTGACTGGACCTCGAACCAGCCCTCAGGTCTAGGTAAAATCCATGACCTGGCCGGGAATCGAACCCGGGGCCTCCGGGTAAGAGGTGGGCACGCTACCCCTACACCACGGGGCCGGCGAATTGCAGTCAAAGCTACATAAAAATCACCCAGTAACCTATAAGTGCCTCTGTGATAAAAATTATTTAAAACATGCTAATCCACATGGGTGTGTTGTCGAGATAAAATTTAGCCAAGAAGAAATAAACTGTAAAAATATATAAAAAGTATAAACGAATGACGAAGTGTATGACCCTAAAAGCTAAACCTTAAAAATGTGTTATGATATAACATTAGAAATGCTGGCTAGACATGTTTTTAAAGCTGTTAGGCAGATACTAAACAGACGTCAGGTTCGATCACGGAGTGTTGTGCTAGTAGCACGTGACATTGCGTCATCTCAAGGTTGTAAACAATATGTTGCTAGTAGCGGTTTCATTTAATATATTACCAGGGTTTTTTCCTATGCCATGAATATTTCATTATTTTCACATATATTTAACTCGACAACGTAAAATCTAAACGTATATTCCCTCAAGCAACGGAATATCTCTCCAATAATTTTAAACAAAATATCATACCCTACTCTACTTCGGTGACTAAATTAGGAATCATTATGGCTGAGACCCTAATTTGGACTCAGAATGTGATAAAGTACATAAATGCTTATGTCCATTGAAATCGTTCTGTAATGTATTCTCTGTTCGATTTAAAGTACAACTAATTCACTATCTGATATACCTACATTTGACTAATGTGACACTGTATTGCCTGAAGTGACGTGTGACGGTAACAAAATACTACACTGGAGCCTGAAAAGGTGCGTAAGACATATCTTTAATCTGCGATATAATACTCATATATCACCTTATTATAAGGAAGTGTCGTGGCTTCGAGTGTACCAGCGCCGTGAACTTCACATGTTATCACTTCTGCACAAAATACTTTCTACTGATACTCCCAAACATCTGTCTTCTTCTTTTTCTTACCTCTCGCTCTATCATGACCACAATACAAGATATGGCTCCTCCCTGGCCATACCTATAAAGCGCACTGCTGTTTACAACTACTCCTTCCTAATATCTGTGTCCAGGTCATGGAATACGCTACCTGCGAACATTAGAGACAATCTCTCTCATCGTAACATTAAAGCGGTTCCCGCGAGCATTCGCTATGTAGATTCAGATGACTTGGCTGGATAGCTGTTAAGTGAAGAACAAACATGGCCAACCGGACTCCAGTGAGATCTGAACCCACAACCTCCATTTTTGTTCTGTACTTAACAACTCTTCAACACGTACTACCTGTACGTAACACGATCTAATATTTTGAAAGTCGATTTCGAGTACTTTATTTTGTGAGTTTTAAAATTCAGCATTCTATTATTATTATTATTATTATTATTATTATTATTATTATTATTATTATTATTATTATTATTATTACTATAGTTATTCTTATTAATTTTATTTGTGTTAATTGTATTTGTAATTATAAGTTATTGGGATGTATAATCTGCTAGTGATTAAGTGTAAGAGAGAACCTTGAGCCCTAACTTCGCCACCAGTATTTCTCTCTCTACGTATCTATATATTTATCTAAATACCTTTAAACATTAAATAATGTCTTTTAAAATTTCTCGAAGAATTCTCATTCGGGAAGGCTAAATCAGGTGCAATTTACTGCTTACCACTATGCTGACACGACTGTTTGGTTTTAATAATAATAATAATAACAATAAACGCAATAGGCTAACATTTTGCGAGTGAGTGTAAAAATTAAGCTCATATTGTCCATATTTCTTGCAGATTGGTTTTATTAGAGGCAAGTAACACAGGGATGGATCGTGATTCAGAAAGAGGGGGAGAGACAGCCCTAAAAAGAAGATACCTTAAAATAATTTCCTGTCCCAAACAAAGTTTGATGCAGTCCTGAAGGAATGACAAAAGGAATACTGGGTGAGGGGAAAAAACTTACGGCATAGTTGTGGAGGTAGAAGAGGAGAGTAGGGTGGGTATATGGGGGGGGGGGGGGGCAGACGAACGAAGTGGACGTGATATAGAAGATGGAGACTCAGCGGGCGAGAAATATGATACAGGAATCTCTTCTTCTCTCCTACCATTATCTGCAGAACGAATGTTCCCCATTTCTACGGAGAAAGAAACCAGGGGGAATAAGTGAAAGCAGAGTTATGGAAAGAAGTAGCAGGCTGACGTAAGTAATCTATTAAATTATGGCTCTACATAAAGTAATTTTTAAGCTGGTAAATCTCGAACATTATATGTATAAAGAAAGAGTGGTTTTACCGTGTAGGGAACAATTCTTATCTTCGCTTCTTCAGAAGGGTGTGAGATGAGCTGTGTACTTCCAAGGTTTATAAATAACATATCCCTGGAATATTTTAGAAAAGGGTGCATTTTTCAGTTTATTTTGTAATTTGTGTAAAGAGATTGGCTTTTTTTGAAGTAGCCGAAACTGCTAGCTAACGGTGTTCCAAAAACGAATATGAAAACGTTCGCATAAGGTTAGAAAATCATTTGAGAGAGATCGGCGCAAAATTAAGAAAGATATCTGTGGAGTATAGTAAGTGTTTAAATGCACATCATTTAATCAGGGCGTTATCATAGAAATCATATTTAATAGCGAAATTAGGAGTCTAGATGTGAAAAATATCGTAAAACTCAAAGTGATCCGGAGACCATATTAGACCGAGCAAGTTGCCGTGCGATTAGGGGCGCCCAGCTGTGAGTTTGCATTCGGGAGACAGTGGATTCGAACCTCACTGTTGGCCACCCTGAAGATGGTTTCCCGTTGTTTCCCATATTGACATGAGGCTATGGCTTAATTAAGGCGACGACCGCTTCCTTCTCACACCTAGCCCTTTCCTATCCCATCGTCGTCAGAAGACCAGTGTGGGTCGGTGCGACGTAAAGCCAGTTGTAAAGACCATATTAAGTATAACTTGGCAGGTTAGAAAGAACAAAGTCCAGATTGGATATCAAATTTATATAGAGGATATCATTGGTATAGTGACAATGAATGCCGAGAATGGAGTGATAGGCGAAACATAATACCTCTTTATAAATCAGGGTATACAGGCTGTTACAATAACGTACGTCCAAATTTCCAGGACGTATTCCACGATTGCTATCGGCCGTAGCCATGGTGAAACACCGGATCCCGCGAGATCACCGAAGGTAAGCAACATTGGGCGTGGTCGAGAAGTGGATGGGTTGCCACGCGCTGTCCGTGGTGCGGGGGTAAGAGAATGGAGGAGCGGAAAGGAACTGGCCACCCTACCGCACGTAAACTCCAGCTCAGGCACATCTCTGAGGAGGTTCGGATCTGCCTTCGGGCAGAACACACCCTTACTATTCCACGTTTGTAGAATGGAATAACTCTACACAGCAAATCATGGGAAACACACAGGAATAGAATGTACCAACAAACCACATGAAACTCTTTCTTATATGAAATGTTGAGAATGCCCTCCGTTAGCATTGATACATGCGTTGACGCGCCCTCGCATTGAATTCCGGACGTCGACATGTTAAACGAGAGTCATGACTTAAACTTTGAACTTCTACAGTTTACTAAAACCAGAAATAAAACGCGAGAATATATTAGTAAGATATACCCCGACACAAAATTTGGAGTTGATGAGTTGATTGGTTGCACGGTTATCGACAACTAATTTTAATTTTTAAATGTTTTGGGTAAAATGCTCCTTGCGGCAAAGTTTTAATTTTTTGGGGCTAAAATTGGGCAAAATTGTCAAAAATAATCATATCTTTAATAATAATCCCGGGTTTTGCAGTCAGGTATGAACTACTGGAGATATTGTCTTTTCAAGTTTTCATTATTCATTCAATAGGAAAATATCTAGTTTCAGGCGTAAAAATTTGAAGGTAACATTCAACTGGTATTAAAATGCAGACCTATTTTTATTTCCTGTACATATTCAAACATGCTCTGACAACTTCGGGCGAATCTAGGAATAAAAGGGCTAAAATATTTTTTTTTTGCAAGTTGCTTCACGTCGCACCAACACTGATAGGTCTTATGGCGACGATGGGACAGGAAAGGACTAGATGCAGTAAGTAAGCAGCCGTGGTCGTAATTGAGATTGCTTAGTGTGAAAATGGAAAACCACGGAAAACCATCTTCAGGGCTGCCGACAGTGGCGTTCGAACCCACTACCTCCCGAATACTGGGTACTGGTCGCACTTAAGCGACTACTGCTATCGAGCTCGGTAAAAAATAAGGTAGATAAAGACTATTAGAAGTTTTAAGAAATATACATGCTTTAAAACTGCCCCGAACTGTAAATTATGCCTACTAGTAGGTAAATATATTTTAGCGATATTATCGGAAAGGTAGTCCGCAAGAACGTTGAAGCTATTCCGCTTCAAGCGTTTCTAAATCTATATGATTTGCAAATAACAGAATTTATAATTAAAGATAGCTGTTGCAAGAAAAGAACATGATGTAAAATTGTTTCAGTTCACGAATTAACATGCCTGTTAATACGAAATTAAACAATCCTAGCAAGAGATACATACCATTTCGTAAGAAAATTTAGCATTTCTTTTCTAATTTTGCTAAGAATTTGAGCGAAAGTTTGGTAGCTTACACAATCTATCGTTCCAGTATGATGACTCAAAACTAGTATATTATTTACCACTCACACGAAGTGAATAACTGTCAAAACTCAAGAAGTTTCACGAACTTCCTTTACGCCACCTTCTCATATGCCTTCCGGTTTCGGAGTTGTTAATTACAAATAAAATCATATACCTCAACGTCGTTACTTTGGTTACTAATTTCACCAAGCAAGTGTGCGTGAGGTTAGGGTCGCACAGCTGTGAGTTTGCATTCGGTATATGGTGGATTCGAACCCCACAGTCAACATTCCTGAAGAAGTTTTTCGGTGGTTTCCCATTTTCACCTAGGACGACGCGGAATCAACATTTTTTGGCCTTCCTTCCTGCCCAGTGGTTTTTCATTGTTAGAAACTGTGAATGTTTCCGTTTCTCCGACCATTTACCTCGTATAGTTTCCTGTCCCTCTTCCTCAAATATCCATGTTTGGATTATAATTTCGTTTTAATTCTCACATTACTAATAAATAGAGCCCGGATTTTGACGCATTAATAGGTTAGAATGCAAACTTACTGAAGCGAGTAGCAGGTATCATCTACCCTCACAACGATTATGCTATGGGGTTTGCATAAACATTAGGAGTACGGCCCATAAAGACCCCTATAAGTTATATTACTTTTGCTACATTGTGGAAGAGCGGGTGGCCGACATTTCCTACTAACCACATTAGTTTGCAATCTAACCTGTTACTGCATAAAAATCCGGGCTTTACTAATCAATGGTACCTCAACAATACCGATCGGATTTTTAGGTCCGGAGTCATAAATTCGAATGAGAACAATGATTTTGTTACACTAAGTGCTGATTTTACAGAAGTTGTTTTAAAAGGAGATAGTTGCTTAGGCTAGTAGGCTAATAATTTTAATACTATACGTGCTCATAGAAGCAAGTATTCTGCGTATTAGTTACTATTTTTTGACCTGCACATGGACTCTAGTGTATATTTTTGGAGTGAGATGAAAATCTGGTGTGTTAGATCTTCTCTTGTTATCGAGACGGACGGACGGACGGTCTGTATAATGAAGCACCAGGCGATGCAGGCGATTCGCAGTAAGCCACTGTGTTATGTACGAGTCCATCTCCCGTATCCATGGTGACGGCACACATGGACAAAAGCGGAGGCGATGCGTCGTTTTGCTACACTCTGCCAATTACATACGAACAGCACCCAGTCAAGTTTCTCTTCCCCCACCCCCAGCTGGACTCTACTAGTCTGGGCGCAGAACTCGGACAAACTCTCTCCATGTCTTTCTGTGTGTAAAGAGACACAGTTGGAAAAACTTTGTTCTTTTCGCATGGCATGTTAATCCAGCCATGGTCAAGAGGGTGAAACGAAGAAAGAAAATCTACCAGCACTGCATATTCTGAATTTGTACGCCAATGACACTTGGCATTAATCAATGACTGGCTTTAATTTTATTAAAATTATCAGTAAAATAAATAAAGTCTGCATTAAAGAAATTGTCTGAACTCACCTAATATTTTGTTTTATGTTTAGAATTTATGTAGGATTAGGAATAAAAAATTCGAAAATAGATTCATTAGATTTTTTCTCCGTTTCTCTGTCTTAGAACAATGGGTAAACTGCTTAAAATTCATGGCGGTATTAAGGTACCAAAGTATGAAATATAAAATTTTTCCATTAACACTACGTGTTTAAAGAAACTACACGTAATAAAAATTGTGCTTGCTTTTAAGTTTGTTTTTATTTGTTTTTATGTTTTTTTATTTGTTACTTGTTAGAGAATATGTTCCCGATTTTTATCTTCCAAAAATTTCTGAATACTTCAGCAAACATTATTTGTATTTTATTCATATACGTAAAACTTAACTGAATATTTTAAATTAAAATTCGTCTAATAATGAAAATTGAAGAATATTTTCTTTTTACTTGAATAAGCTGTCTGAATAGGCCTAATGCATTTCTTAAGTACTTTTAGGCTAAGATGTTGGAGGAAGTGGTTTATAAAATAATATCAAGTTGGAGCTGGTTGTATCAACAATGGTACATATAATGCAATTCCACCTGTCTTCATTAGATAGAGCTGCTTTTAATGCCATCAAAGTTCTTTGTAAAGATATGAGTTGCTGATACCGGAACGTAAAAGAGAGGAAATGTGTCAACAGGGTGTTTGTCGTGAAAATATTAGAACCTTTTATTTGACAGATATAACCTTATATTTTTCTAAATATGGTGAAAACCATTTTAAGGATTATCATGAAGGTGCAGATTTCTTTGCGAATCCCGCCATATGAAATATTTTTACAGCTTCACAGAGAAACATTCTTTCCATGTGTTTGAAACAAAGGATATTTTTGACATTCTAGAAAAAAGTGGAAGATGATGATAAGACCTTGCAACAATAAACAGCATTGCTGGCGAAAAGAAAAAAAAATACTTGAGGGAAATGATCCCTCATTTGCCAAAAGAATAGACAAAAATATCCTTAGAAGCCTAATGTAAACTTTGGCACGAATTCAGTTCATCCACTCCCTCACTCGTTCATTCATTCTCCCATATGGAATGTTCTCACCTTTTCTGCTGGAGCTCCGTAGATGTAGGCGGAGAGCATTCACTGATAGGATGTATGATGAATGAATGGATTAATAAATTAACAAGTGATTGAATGATTCAATGATGCAGTGTACTAATATAACCACAGCATTACGTGCAAATAGAGGATCGTGGCGACATTTAGTAAATTCACAGAGGCTTGCAGACTGAACGATGCAAGGCATAACGGTCTATTATGATAATGTGTGTATGTATATCCATCCATTCATTCATTCATTCATTCATTCATTCATTCATTCATTCATTCATTCATTCATTCATTCATTCATTCATTCATTCATTCATTCATTCATTCATTGATAGCGTTTATTTTAAGCTAACCGTCAGTCCAGTGACACAATTAAATACTTGCACTAATCTGAAATAATAGTGGTAAGATACATGTTGCCTTAGACAATCCATTCCCAAATTGTGGTCCACGGACCCCTGGGGGGGGGGGGGAGGGTTGGCGGTAAGCCAAGGGGCCGCAATACCAATAAAAGTATTTGAAGAGTGAAATTTTCTTACACTAAATTCATAGACCATCATACTAAATTTTGGAACTATGTGTTCACTGTTATATAACTTAAGCCTACATATAGTATATGTAACTCTTAACATGACCGATAAATTTTACAAGCTATCAGAGGAAATAAGAAGAAATACTACAATACAGTGTACGTTACGTAATTGTGAGACACTTGGAATTGCTAGTATCCACACTCAGACTCATACCATATTGTCCACTACTGCATGGCAAAATCTCGTGGATCAGAAACCCCTTCTTTGAAACTGAACATCACCTGCCCACCGTCGAGGAAGATCCATTCCCCGAGAGAGAAGGTGAAAAAATGTAAATATGATATGGATGGAGAATCAGATGGAGTGGCATTTTTAGCTCCAAGAAGTTCCATGAATGCATCATAATTCCACATTTCTGATCGACATTTGTTTTCATAACAAATATTTAATTTATTTTATTCTTAAATATTCGTTACTTGATCCCCTATAACCTAAAATATTTATTTCTAGAAAGGATATGCGCATTTAATGCCTTTCATGACAATGTATCTTTGTGAGAGTACCTTACCTGCTCCCGCACAAATGAAAAAGAAGTACAGAAACGTAACTAATGTAGAGGCTGATCTTCCGTTTGAGTAACTACACTTGTAAAACGCTTAGTCTTTGGAAACAGCTCCATCCGTCCCATTGGTCGAATAACCGCACTGAATGATTTTTTTTTCAGGTAAGTTTACAGATCCAAACGGTTGTAATTATTAGCACATTGTCACACTGTTTTACGATCTTTGTGCATATATTAAAGTATATTTATGTAAATGAAGTTATATTAAACTTTCAAAGAAAGTGAACAGTTGTTCTGAATTATACGAATAAAATCAAACATGGTATCATTAAAAAATTCTGTTTTTTTGTTTTGTCCTTGGATATGCATGCTATATGCTCAGGGGGCCTTAGAGAGGGAATGTTTGGGAAACCCTGTCCTAGACTACATAACAATGTTAACGTCTTGACACGAATAAAAAATAAAAATTTTATAAACTAGAGTTTATTGTAATATTTATGGTAGTGATAAATAAATAAATGATAATGAAATTATGGATATATCAAACATTTTGATTGAAAAAATGATTAATTTCACTCTAGCTCCTTGCGATCCGGTTGTAGGGGATAGGAGTATTCTATTTCCTAATAACTCAGCTTGTGAGCGAGGGTTAGCGACCACGTGAGCCCTGAGTCTAGTTTTGTTTGCACTTACTTGTGACAGTTTCCTCGCAGTTATCTTTCCTGCCCGACTGCCAGTGACAAGCTCACTATCGACACCGATGTAATTATGGTTGTGAGGCGTAGGGAAGCTTTCATTTTCCCGTCATTTATGACCCTTTAATTTCCTTAGCCAATAATTTCATTCATAAAACTGTTGGTTCTCTTTCATATTCCTTCTAATTAGTGTTAATAGTGGATGCTTTCCCAGATGTACTTCCAATTAAAGCTATAATTACCACCAACCACTACCAAGAACTACTATGCCATTAAAGCATTAATATACAGGGTGGGAGGGGTTCTTGGAGCGCGAACATACGGGGCAACAGAGAATGATATTTGTACGGCACACGTGAAAAGCAATTTCATTTTTAACAGAAACTGTGACAGTATATTGTATAGAACAATTCTTTTATCTAAGGTAATACAATGGATGAGAACATTCGCTGCAGTGCAGTGGCTTGCTTCTTTGTGGTGTGAATTACTCCAGTCTCAAGAGTAAGCAACCTGTTGTGACAAACACAACACACCTGGACGAAGGGTGAGATTAGTGGAATGAATCACAAAAACGTGGCTACCTAAATGTGATGTAATAGTTGTTTGTCTGACGGTCACCCATGTCCAGTGTTTATAAACACTCTCCACGAGTACGACATAAAGCAAAACCGAAAACATTAACTTTAAAGTACGTTGCTAACTTCTCAACGTTGTAGCAAATACACTTCCTAAACACATATCACGCTCTCGGTGTATATATTTAATCCTGTCAGAATTTATATCCGTCTTATTTGCACAAGATTAACATAGTAAAATATAAAGGATAGATATTTAGCTGGTACTGTAAGCAATAGCATCAGATCCATCAATAATAGGTTATAAAAACTCTATGCAAGGAAAGTGCACATATATTACTGTGTGACCATCATATGCTTCATGTGTTGCCCAAATCAATGAACATAATCTGCAAGCAAGGTTTCCCGTGGTTTGTTCTATCTCGAACTTGCACATGGTGGTTTTGGAAGTGTATTTCCATTTCTTCAAGTTCACTTTGAACGTACTTACCTCGAATTACAACCTGTTTAGCGTTTTTAACGAATCACCTCCATTGTCATACCTGAAGGTGAACTTTCACAAGGAATAATCCAGTCTCCAAGGTATTTAACTCTCATTTCCCATAATGCTACTCTGACTTTTCTGGCCGGTTCCATAAGGCTTTTCGTAGCATGGAGTAGACTTCTTCCTTGAATTGAATCGATTTGATGCTTGATGATTTTATGAGTTGTCTGCCTTTGTTCTTTCAATTCTGGCTGCCACCACATATTTGATGTCTGGTGGAGAGATTCTGGCTAAGCAGTAAACGTTTTCTACTGGCGTAGGTCTTAGGCAACCATGACTAGACGTATACCAGACAGGACATGCACAATCTGCGGTGGAGTAGCAGAGGGCCAAGGTAGTTGTCCTAAGCTTGGTAGGTTGTGTCCACCATCCACTACCAGAGAGTTTTCGTAGGATATCCTTTCTTATTGATAATGTCTGCTTCGTTTTCAAGTAGTTAGCTTTGTATGCAAGATTTCAATCTACTTAGTACAGTCATTAAATCGTGGACTGGCCACATATTCTCACCGTGGTGCATTACAGCGGAGAGTTTGCACCACAGAATGTTGCCGTGGCAGTTCCTTCGCTAGTCCAGATAAGATGCAGTTTCGTGTACACAGTATAAGCAGAACTACTGTCTCTGTTATATGAACGGCGGAATTTTAGAATGGCGTAGTTTGGGCAACATGAACATTTCAAGTTCTGCCAGAAACTAGGCAAAACCACTACGGAAATATTTCAGATTATGAAGCCGAAATCGTCCATAAGACCACGGCAGGAAAAAGTAGCGATAAGGCAGGTTAAAAACTCTGTGATCCTTGAACTGTTGGCGCCAGTCCAATAAAAAGGTATAAACCGTGTTGCCTATACTGTAGGCACCAGTCCAAAGCCTTATTGAATGTAGTACATGAATGTACGCCGTGTTGCTTATAATGTAGGGGCCATTCTAAGACCTTATTGGAGTACATGCGTGTACGCCGTGTTGCCTACAATGTAGGTACCGTTCCAAGACATTTTTAAATGGAGTACATGCGTGTACGCTGTGTTGCCTACAATGTAGGCGCCAGTCCACGAACTTATTGACTGTAGTAGTAGAGAAATCTCTAGGTATTTAAAGGGTGGGTGCGTGCTCATATTGAATTCCTTCCCATGACACATTTATTTGTCCGATTTTCTCCGTAAACTTTCCCTTACACCCTGTGTTACTAGGATATCTAATAATCCAATCTTATTATCATTTCTGACAGGAACATATCCTTCAGTGAGAGGACTGTAGAACGTAATTTGAGTTCCTATATGTACATGTCCAGCATCTAACAAATCATTTTGTTTTCCAGTCTCTCACGGGTATAGAAAAATAAATCCCCTCTTGTCAAATTCCTGTCCCTCCCCCTCCTTCCAAATAAATCTTAACTCATCCCCTGTTTCACGCGGTGGTACATCACGAGGGAAACTTTCCTCTCTAAAAATGACAAAGGGCGTAAAAAAGAGCAATTGGAAGATGTTCAGTTACATACAAATTGATGAATGTTTCAGGATTCACTTCTTTTCCATTTCCTGCATTTGAAAAACACATATTATGGCGATTGAATATTGACTTCAGTGAGGGAGGCTATAACTCATTTGAGCACTAAAATTAAAATTTTTATTAACTGTGGAGAACCATACACTTGTTTGTATAAGTTTGTGTGTCCAGCTCTTACATTTTACAAATGAGAATAAATCTGAATCTTGATTGGTACTCGACTGTAAGCAAATATATTAATACTATGAGATCAAGTCAGGGGAAAGTAGTGGATAAAAGCCTTTCATGCAATAAAATATAAGTCAAGGGTAATAATGGTTTACAGCAGACACCATTGAACATTTCGTATTAAAGATAAAATCTTCCCCAATTATTAGCTACAGTAGATCATCCAGATATACTGAACATTTCATATGGTGAGTTATACATTCGATCATAGTAATTAACTCCCTTCGGACGTCTTCAACGAACATATTCAAATACCTGTAAACACTCCACAATTCTCTTCCAAACAATTCCATTAGTTTACATATTTACAAGTTGCTTTACATCGCACCGACACAGGTAGGTCTTACGGCGACGATAGGTCAGGAAAGGATTAAGATTGGGAAAGAAGCGGCCGTGGCATTAATTTAGGTACAGCACTAGCATTTACATGGTGTGGAAATGGGAAGCTACGGAATACAATCCCCATGGCTATCGACAGTGGAGTTCGAACCCACTATCGCCCGAATGCAAACTCACAGCCTTAATATTATTATAATATTATTATTAATAGTAGTATTATTAGAGAGACTACCTTAAGGGAGGACCGACACCTTGACCGACATAAATGCCTTTTTTAAATATGTAAACTTTTTCACCTTTTCTCTTTACGACAGTGCAAAATTTTGTTAATATCTCCAACATTTTTGGAGTTATGTCCAAAAAAGTGAAGCTCCATCACCCAAGCAAGCGCTTTATCGGTAAGTTGTTGCTCGTTTCCAGCAAATATTTTTTCAGAACTGTTTCCCTGATAACTCCGAAAGTTATTCCAGCAACACTCCCCATTCTCATTTCATAGCATTTATCAGTCATTAATAAATCATTTGGGGAGTGGCGACCCCATCGTACTAACAGCCTATATCTGCATCATTCATTCCATCCCTGACCCCGTCAAAGACTGGAAAAGAGGTTGTAGGTTTTCATTTTCATTCTGCTATCTTAATTACTTAGATTGAAGAATTTGAAATTAAAATTAATGAAAAGTTAGCTAGTTGAAAATAATTTCATGAAAAAATATTTATAGTTGATGGACTTCACTGATTCTAGTATATGTATTAGATATAACGTTACTAATAATAATAATAATAATAATAATAATAATAATAATAATAATAATAATAATAATAATAATAATAATAATAATAATAAAAGAATCGTAGGAAAATACTCATGTGTTTGTTAATTATCAGGGAAATGGCAAAATAATGGTCATGACACACCGCCATTATGAATAATTCATTATATATCATGGCATCGCTTTATATGATTTCTAAATGTGTAGGGATATTATTAAGGAGTAAATTGTTTATCATACTAAGTTTCCTTTTAGTATTCATTTTCATTGTAGCTGGGAAAGCAGTTTAGCACACTCCATTTTTCTATATTCTAATGTGTAGGTCCCCCCTTAAATCCTTGCCAGATATGATCGTAAATTCATGATGTCTATACGGTTTGACACCATGGTAAAACGGTTCGAGTTCCATTGCTCGAAAAATTGTTCACTATCATAATGTTGGCCGGCACGGTGGTAGAGGTGGTATACAGTTTCTAATCATTAGATTGTGTGTAAAAAGCCTGGATTAAATTCCAAACTTCGTGACAATTTTGATATGGAGTGAGAGCATCGTCTGTCCGATGGAGACGTCAAATCTTGAGTAGACTGTTTGGTGTTATTTGACAGGAGTAGGCTGGGTGGCGGCATCAGATTTCACGCTCTTCATTCCTACTATCGTATATACATTTCATCTCATTAAATCTTCTGATGAGGTTGACGTCAGGAAGGGTATCCGGCCATAATACACCGCTGTTCTATTCCTTCAGGCAAGCAAGTCAATGTTTAAAACATCCCAGGGAAATCACCTACGAATTCTAGGTATGAGAATATGTTCTTTATTTATTCCCAAATATTACAATCCTTTTCTTAATAATCGTTATGCGGACGATTTGATTAGCATTTTGCCTTCTTCTACCACTACGAGCGCTAATATGAGTCAATACAGCGTTTCACTTAAGCCCTTATCACTACACTCGGTGTGGATGTTTTCATCAGAAAATCAAAAGTAGCTTGTGGTATTGAACCAAGGAAAATACTTTTTTTCTTTTGCTACGGGCTTTACGTCGCACCGACACAGATAGGTCTTATGGCGACGATGGGATAGGAAAGGCCTAGGAGTTGGAAGGAAGCGGCCGTGGCCTTAATTAAGGTACAGCCCCAGCATTTGCCTGGTGTGAAAATGGGAAACCACGGAAAACCATTTTCAGGGCTGCCGATAGTGGGATTCGAACCTACTATCTCCCGGATGCAAGCTCACAGCCGCGCGCCTCTACGCGCACGGCCAACTCGCCCGGTAAGGAAAATACTGCAGAAACAATTCTGTAAATAAGTTAATTCAGCTAGGATTTGAATCAATAGGAAAGCTAATAAAGCTATTTTAGGCAGATGATATCACTATCCTGGCAGAGAACGAAGATGATCTGCATTATACATTAGCAGAAATGGAATCCAACTTCAACAAATATAATAATGAAGATCAACAAAATGAATAAAACGTCCTTCTCTCTAGCGGGCAGTATGACCCTCCTCGTTGTACTTTAAATGGAGAACAGTTGACAAATGTACAGGAGTTCACTTATATTAGTAGCAAAATGACATAAGATGGAAGAAGTAAAAGAAAAATAGTCAGCCGCAGTAACTAAGCCAAAATAGAATTCATCAACAAAGGAAAGCTTTTTACACGCAAAAAAAAATTAGTACAAGCCTAAGGAAACATCATGTTCTATGGTAGCGAAACCTCTACCCTTAGCTTGGCTGATAAGAAACGGGTGGACGAAATCACTAATGAAGAAACGCCGAAAAGAATTTGAGAGAAGCCATACTTATGTAATATTCTTACTCACCGAAAGGACAATTGGATTGGACACTTCTTGAGGCATGAACACTCAATACTGGGGAGGGCAGTGTGGCAGGAAAGAACTGTACAGGCAGACCACGGCTAGGATATACAAAACAAATCATTCACGACAAGGGTTTGGATAATTACTTAGTCTTGAAGGGACTAGCCACAGACCGGAGTTCATGGAAAGCCGCTACAAACCAATCTTCGGATTGAACACCACATAAGAAGAAGAGCTATCCAAGACTCACAATTTGAAATCTTTATGAACACTTTAGTCCTTCAAATTTCATAGTATTTCTGCTTAGAAATGTTTTAAGCACTAATCGTCGCTACGAAGTCTCAACTTACTTCATACCCGAGGCCGTAGAGAAATGGGATACAGGTTTGGGTATGAAAAAATTATCCGCAAGATGGGTGCCGCGGCTCTTGACATTGGACAATAAACGCACCAGATTGGAAATGTCCGAGCAAAATCTGGCCCGTTTTCAGTGCAACCAGCAAGATTTTTTGCGCCGGTTTGCGACTACAGATGAAACTTGGGTCCACTACTATACCCCAGGGACAAAACAGCAATCAAAGCAGTGGAAACATGCTGATTCACCACCACCAAAGAAAGAAAAGGCACTGCGTTCGGCCGGAAAGGTCATGGCCTCAGTTTTATGGGAAGCAAAAGGCATTCTGCTGATAGACTATCTTCCTACTGGCCAAACAATTACGGGGCAATATTATGCAAACCTCCTAGACCAACTAAAGGAAAAGATACGCGAAACAAGGCCTGGTTTGGCAAGGAAAAAGGTCATCTTTCATCAGGACAACGCTCCGCCGCACACAAGTGTTATTGCCATGGCAAAAGTTCATGAACTGGGGTACGAATTGTTGCCACATCCACCTTATTCACCTGATTTCGCACCATCAGACTTTCATTTATTCCCAAAGCTAAAAATTTTCCTCAGTGGACGGAGATTTTCTACAAGGGAAGAACTGACAGCCGAATTGGAGAGGTATTTTGCAGGCCTGGAGGAATCTCATTTTCGAGATGGGATCAAGGCATTGGAACATCACTGGACCAAATGAATTAGTCTACAGGGAGACTATGTTGAAGAATGAAAGCAGTTCCACCGAGGTAAGATACTTAATTCTAGTACATTCCGAGAACATTTCAAACCACCTACGTACATTTGAGAGATAGTTTGTCTACATTGTAAATGCGTGCTTTTTTCCTTGCAGTTTCGTGGATGGCAGTTCGATTCCTCGTCAGAAATACTTTCAAAGCAGATATCCACTCCTCTATAGGTTCATTGAGTATACAACAAAACTGAGGCTGCAAACGTGGCCATCTATCTATCCTACCACGTGTTAGTGATTATTACTTTCTTTCTTTCTTAATCAGTTTCCTCTCCAGGGTTGGTTTTACCCTCAGACTCAGAGAGAGATCCCACCTCTACCGCCTCAAGGGCAGTGTACTGGAGTGTGAGATTTTGGGTCGAGGATGAAACTGGGAAGGAGGACCAATACCTCACCCAGGCGGATTCACATGCTATGCTGAACAGGGGCCTTGCTTGGGGATGGGAAGATTGGAAGGGATAGACAAGGAAGAGGGAAGGAGGCGGCCGTGGCCTTAAGCTAGGTACCATCCCAGCATTTGCCTGGAGGAGAAGTGGGAAACCACAGAAAACCCCTTCCAGGATGGTTGAGGTAGGAATCGGACCCACCTCTACTCAGTTGACCTCGCAAGGCTGAGTGGACTCCGCTACAGCCCACGTACCACTTTTCAAATTTCGTAGCAGAGCCTGGAATTGAACCCGGACCTCCATGGGTGGTAGCTAATCACACTAACCACTACTCCACACAGGCGCTTTCTTTTTATTATTGGATTTACGTAGCACCGACACAGATAGGTCTTAGGGCGAGGATGGGATACGAAATGCCTAGGAGAGGGGAGGAATCGGTTGTAGCTTTAATTGAGGTACAGCCCCAGCATTTGCCTTGTGTGAAAATGGGAACCTAAGGAAAACCATCTTCAGGGATGCCAACAGTCGGGATCGAACCCACTATCTCCCGGGTGCAAGCTCACTTGCCCGGCCATTATTCATTAATAGTGCATAAGCATGTCTTCCTCAGTCGAAATTGCTACGTAATAAGTAGTCATAAATTATAGTTGCACTATTAATGTTACGTGTCAAAAAATTAACACTTCCCAGATTTTATATGGCATTCGAATATAATTAAAACAGGAAGGTACGGGTGTATTCTGCCCGAAGGCAGCCGAACCTCCGCAGAGGTGTGCCAGAGCCGGAGTTTACGTACGATGGGGTGGCCAGTTCCTTTCCGCTCCTCCATTCCCTTACCCCCCACCAACAGTGCTCGGCAACGCATCCAAATATTGACCACGTCCAATGTTGCTTAACTTCGGAGATCTAATCGGATCCGGTGTTTCAACACGGCTACGGCCGTTGTATTATAGTATTTCCTTACAAACCATATTGAGTGTTGTAGCTCTGAGACGTAGTTTGGCGTCTATAGATCTTCGTACTCTAGAGAAAGCTGCATACAACTGTCCAAAACGAAACACCATGAACAGCGTTATATGCCCTCACTCCATATGAGCACTGAAGAGAGGTTTGGAATTTAATCTAAGATTTTGGCATGGATTCTAGTGATTAGAAGATTTATAACACCACATCCCCTACCGTGCAGGGGAGACAGTGGGTTCGAACCCTACTCTCGGCAGCCCTGAAGATGGTTTTCCATGGTTTTCCCTTTTTACACCAGGCAAAATGCTAGAGCTGTACCTTAATTAAAGCCACGGTCGCTTCCTACCCACTCCTAGCCCATTCATATCCCATCTTCGCCATAAAATCTATCTGTGTCGGTGCTACATTTCGATGGCGAAAATATTTTCAGCGAACGGGGCTCGAACTGGGTAACCATAGTGTCACACCACTTAAACTTGACACGTTTACGACCATGGCCTCCAGGTGGCCTGATGTATTTCGTGCTTATCGACCATGCTCTCCAGATGGCCTGATGTATTTCGTGCTTATCGACCATGGCCTCCAGGTGGCCTGATGTATTTCGTGCTTATCGACCATGGCCTCCAGGTGGCCTGATGTATTTCGTGCTTATCGACGAGAAAAAATGGAAAGGAATGATTCATTGATTTCACTGAAAGCATTTTCTCACTAAATAGTTGAAGTATGATGGTCTTCATTGCATTGTTCTTGTAGCCCATACCTTGTATCATTTTAAGTCTAGAACGTTCCCGTTTTATCAATACAAAGTATCTGTGGAAGGCAACAGAAGACACGTCCGACTCGTTGGCTGAATAGTCAGCGTACTGGCCTTTTTTCAGAGGGTCCAGGGTTCCCGGCCGGGTCGGGATTTAATCGCTTCTGATTAATTCTTGTGGCTCGGGGACTGGGTGTATGTGTCCGTACCAACACTCATCTCATCATATTCAGACAACACACTACACTAACAACCACCACAGAAACACGCTATAGTGATTACATCCCTCTCTCTTGAACATCTGCTACACCATGCCAAGGAAGGGGGTGAGTTCCTGTCACGATTGGTCACTGGAGACCAAGACAAGGTGCCATCACTTGGAACCCGAGTCAAAACGACAAAGTATGCAGTGGAAGCATGCAATGTCGCCGCGACCCAAAAAAATCCAACGTGAGCGAAAGAAGGCTCTGAGAGGCGAACGATTACCTCGGACACCGACGTCAAGCAGACATTGGGAACTTGTTCAGAACGCAGGCCCAGGAATTTTGCAAGACGGCCATTCACCGCCTTGCGTCGGAATGGGACAAGTGCCTCAACAGTGCCGGGCAATACATTTGAAATAACGATACAGGTTTTCATTTCCTACCTTCCTTATCGTTGTATTATTGGTTTGCAAACACGTTGATGCTTGAAATGCCCGGTTACCTAAGTGTTCTCAGTTGCCAATAAGGAATTTGGATTACGGGGTAGAAGAAGAAGTCATGTTACTTCAATGATTAAGATTATGCAAGATTATATCAGACAGAGAGAGAGGAATTCTAGGGCGATAAATTGTTAGATAAATTCTCGTCCTTTCCCTTCTGCCTTTGTAGAAGAAATGACTTTAAATTCTATGAATGTTAAGAACGTTCCGCTGTGTTAGACAAATGCTTAACATGATCCGAGAAATTGCACTTTTCTATCGAGGTGACATTCTTATTGTACAGCTTTACGGGAAATCGAATAAATAAATAAATAAATAAATAAATAAATAAATAAATAAATAAATAAATAAATAAATAAATAAATAAATAAATAAATAAATAAATAAATAAATAAATAAATAAATAAATAAATAAATAAATAAATAAATAAATAAATAAATAAATAAATAAATAAATAAATAAATAAATAAATAAATAAATACAATAAAATAAAATAAAATAAAATAAAATAAAATAAAATAAAATAAAATAAAATAAAATAAATAAGTAGTCCGCTTCTGTGGTGTAGTGGTTAGAGTGATTAGCTGCCACTCCCCGAGGCCCGGGTTCGATTCCCGGCTCTGCCACGAAATTTGAAAAGTGGTACGAGGGCTGGAACGGGGTCCACTCAGCCTCGGGAGGTCAACTGAGTAGAGGTGGGTTCGATTCCCACCTCAGCCATCCTGGAAGTGGTTTTCCGTGGTTTCCCACTTCTCCTCCAGGCGAATGCCGGGATGGTACCTAACTTAAGGCCACGGCCGCTTCCTTCCCTCTTCCTTGCCTATCCCTTCCATTCTTCCCATCCCTCCACAAGGCCCCTGTTCAGCATAGCAGGTGAGACCGCCTGCGCGAGGTACTGGTCATACTCCCCAGTTGTAACCCCCGACCAAGAGTCTGAAGCTCCAGGACACTGCCCTTGAGGCGGTAGAGGTGGGATCCATCGCTCAGTCCGAGGGAAAAACCGAACCTGGAGGGTAAACAGATGATGATAAATAAATAAATAAATAAATAAATAAATAAATAAATAAATAAATAAATAAATAAACAGGCAGACAGACAGACAGGAAAACAAACAAATAAAAATCAATCAATCAATCAATCAATCAATCAATCAATCAATCAATCAATCAATCAATCAATCAATCAATCAATCAATCAATCAATCAATCAATCAATCAATCAATCAATCAATCAATCGATCAATCAATCAATCAATCAATCAATCAATCAATCAATCAATCAATCAATCAATCAATCAATCAATCAATCAATCAATCTTCATTACTCTTCTTCCCGGTCTTTCTCCTTATTAGATGGGGTTGGCACTTGATGTGGTTATGGTCCAGATTTACGGCTGGATGCCCTTCCTGATGCAAAACCCATGTGAAGGGATGTATTCACTATTATGTTTTTGATTTGATTTGATTTTATTTGTTTATTTATCATCAACAGAGTTATTGATTCTCCAGATGATATAATACATTCAAATATTAACAATATTAACAGAACTTACTACTACCACTAATTATAAATAAGCAATATATAATTTACAAAACACATTAGGAAGGAAAAAAGACATGTTTTGAAATGACCGAAGGAAGGAAGTATAACTTTCAGTTACTAAATGGGCAGAACAAGATACAAGGAACACTCTGTCTATGAAGTGTCCATAAGATGTCTGCGAATTTCACTAGCTGACGAGTGAAATATATCCACTATCCCTCTAATTTCGTTCAGGGATCTTAAGGCCTGCTTAAACCAAGAGTTCCTGTGTGATTCCGTTCTGCACCTGTTATTGTAGTGGATGGTACTACACTGTCAAAAACATGCAGTATCTTCAAGGACTGAGTTTAATGGTACCGGGGTATAATATGTGCATACTGAGAGGAGGTTGTGTCATAGATTCATTTGTCATGGATATCGGAGATCAGGAGGCACTCAGAAGGCCCGTCCGTTCGCACTTTGTTTTGATTCTGCAGGCAGCAACAGTGCTGAGGTTAGACGTGAACAGCCAGTATCCAGTAATCGGGAGATAGTGGGTTCGAGCCCCACTGTCGGCAGCCCTGAAGATGGTTTTCCATGGTTTCCCATTTTCACACCAGGCAAATGCCGGAGCTGTACCTTAATTAAGGCCACGGCCGCTTCCTTCCAATTCCTAGGCCTTTCCTGTCCCATCGTCGCCATAAGACATATCTATGTCGGTGCGACGTAAAGCAAAAAAATAATAATAATAAAAAAAGAGGTGAACAGTGATTGAAACATTTATTCTAGGATACGGAAAACAGGGTCAAATTCACATGTGTGACACAGTACATACCCACACAGGTGTGGGAAAGGCGGTGGATGATGAAGAAGATGGCTAAAATCGAGTAAAGATGTACATGCCAGTTTTGAATTAATAATGAATTATTATCACAGTGTTAATACAAGAAGCTTATCATTTAAATCATTAGAAAAAAGAATAGGCCTCTCCAGTTAGACATCATCCTGAAAGAAATGATAACGGTCTGTGGACACAATCAGTACCGTCACTTGACAAAATGTACCCCGTAGGAACAACATTATAGTGCTACAGTACAAGAAAATGAATACAGTGATGTGGAATACAGTGATGTGGAACTGAATTAGAGATATTTCGTTATTAACAACCTGATGACACAACAAGACAGAAGCAGCTTCGAAGGAGGGGCTATACCAATCCTTCACGCTGCATATCCTCTCATAACGTACATAGATTTGTCGGAGCAAAGTTCAGGGAATATACATCACTCTCGACATAATCCCTGATGTGGTCAATAGGATTGAGGTCAGGTAACCTTGAAGGCCAGAAGAGTATCCTTATATGTTTGGAGTGTTTACTGAATTAACCAGCTACAATTTTGTTGAGCTGGTGCGCTCTCTCGCTGCATGTATAGGCCATCTTCAGGTGCACATATGGGTAAATAATATCTGACAGCAGGTTGTTGTATCGTTCACCAACGAGGGTCGTTTTAAAATGTACCAGGGCTCCTATTTCAAACCAATGTTTGATATAAAATGTCTTCTTCTAGTGTGACGAATGTGTCCTGAATGTTTGATCGTATTTTATTGTTACACCTTCTATGCCGGTGACTATATTTACATATTATTTTCTCTAGTCAGTGCACTTCCCTTTAAACCTCGTTCTTCTCACTTTCAACAATCAGGATTGTATTCGATAGTACTATTCAAGGAATAATTGATGATTATATTTATTGTTTAAATGGGACTAACAGTTAGGTCATCGGCCCCTAATGGTACGAGATGCAACGAAATGAAACGATAATTAAAACTTCAAAATGTATGATAATGAAAAAATGACCATGAACCCAAAAATATCAGTGGATCCAGTTCACAATTACTTCTTTTCTGAGATGAGGTTATGTGAACGAATCTGATCCACGAAAAGTCACTGTAATATTTGTCCCAAATGAATAATAATTGCTTTTTATTTGAATAAAGTGTAAAATCAGTGGTAAATGAAGAAATACCGTCGAGATATATGTATACGTACTTACGGGCTGTAGACAAAACTCCCTTATATTGTATTCCGCTGCGCGTGCCGTCTTTTGTTTCTTCCTTGAGGTGAGGGCTAGCACCGACAAATGGGAGTGCTATGTCTGTGAATTCTCATTAACGTTGTCCATATGACTAGTGCGGGCAGTTCAAACAGCAAAATAGCATGATCCCTGGACCAATAAATATACAGGGTGTTAGGTGTATACGTGCAGATATTTATTGTAGCAATAGAGAACGATGTGACGAACCACTATATATCAAACTTTTAGTAATCCTCGGAAGTTATTTTCGAGAGCAAAGGGGTACGATGTTTTTAGAATAGGTAGTATGCCTTGTTCTTGTGAATGAATAGCTTTCCTTTGATAACAGGCAAGTCACGCGCCATCCCTGCCAAACTGGTTTCTGTTCTGTTTATGTTTATGTTTCAATGCCACGAGATGTTACGTAATATACTTGCCAAACTGGTTTTATGTTTACGAGCAACTGACCTACGGTAACAGCTGAAGGCTACCAGTCTACAACATGTTACGTTACATTATCGCCAGACTGGTTTGTTGTTGTTAGTATTTAGCTTCCGTCTTAGGGGTTTCAGACAACACTAGTTATCGGTTTCGGACCCTGGAGATGTATTGAATTCTCAGCGTTAATACTGGTTCATTTGCTGTTACGTCCTTTAGGGGATAGGGATATCTGTGGTCGTCAGCCCTGTGGTCTAGTGAGTATGGAAATGACCTGAAAACCTGTGTCGGTGCGCGACCTGTACGAGCGTGTGATATAATTATTGGTTGGGATACGCACGCCGGGACGTGAAATGCGGTACGATCCCCGTTGTGCATTGCGTAAAGGTAGAAGGAAGACAGTTCCTTGCGCCAACGAACAAATGCATGGCATAGGATATCCATATGAGTAGAATCAGAATTGAATTATCGAAGCACATCGAACGTTTTGTTTCAAACGAAAAATGGACATATTATACAACTAAGTAAATTAATCGTACCTACATTCCGTGCTTCCTGCCTGGTTGAGTGGCTAAAACGGTTGAGGTGCCAGCCTTTTGACTCCAACTTCGCATGTTCGAACCTGGCCCCGTGCAGTGGTATTTTAAGGTGCTCAAATACGTCAGCCTCGTGTCGGTATATTTACTGGTACACCGAGCTCGATAGCTGCAGTCGCTTAAGTGCTACCAGTATCCAGTATTCGGGAGATAGTGGGTTCGTACCCCACTGTCGGTACCGGTAGCCCTGAAGATGGTTTTCCGTGGTTTCCCATTTTCACACGAGGCAAATGCTGGGGCTGTACCTTAATTAAGTCCATGGTTGCTTCCTTCCCACTCCTAACCCTTACCTGCCCCGTCATCGCTATAATACCTATCTGTGTCGGTGCGACGTAAAGCAACTTGTCATTCGAGCCAAGACACCACTGTGGTTCAGAATATCCTCTGGTGCTTAAACATACGTTCACGGAGGTCATCCGAAGTGGTTACCTCAGTTCGGTATACTTTGTTTCTCATGTCCCCCCAGGCATAACAATCCACTGGAATAAGGGCTGGCCAATTGATAGTTCCACATCGTCCTGTCTACCGTTGAGGAAATGTCTGCACCATCGTGTAAAATCCACGTGGTTCGGCGTAGTCGAAGCGACACGTCCTCTGAAAGCTCCAGTAACGTACTGTATCTACTGTACAGGAGCAAGATAACATTAACAAAAAGATGTAACCGACCTCCAACTACACCCATCCTGATATTAATTAGAACCGGTGCTGGAAACTGCCTTGTCCTATTGAATGGGGATATTCCACAGCTCATGAGTGGGATATAGTGGGTTCCAACCCCTCCGTCGGCAGCCCTAAAGGTGGTTTACCGTGGTTTTCCATGTTCACACCAGGCAAATGCTGGGGCTGTAACGTCATGAATGCCACGATCGCTTCCTTTCCGATACTAGCCCTTTCCCGTCCCATCGTCACCATAAGGAAAGCTACACCGATCAAATTTATGCAAGTAAGGTGATTGGTACCGGTCTGAGTGTCTGAGACCGTTGAGGTCCTTATCTTCCGACCTCCAACTTGGCAGGTTCAATCTTGGCTCAGTCTGATGATATTTGATGGGGCACACATACGTCAGTCTCGTTTCGTAGAAATACTGGCCCGTAAATGAACTCCTGCGATATGAAATTTCGTCACCTCAGCGTCTCAGAAAACGGTATAAATAGTACGTGGGACGTAAAGCAAAATAACGCTAATAAAAGGACGATTGGTCAAAGAGACAGACTTCCCACTGCATCCATCCAGATATTAATTGAGAGCCGGTGCTAGAGGTTGCCTTGGTATACTAAATATTAAACACTCCTTCTATAAAAATTGCCTCATGTGTCACTAATACACTTGACAGAAATTCTGGATTGAGTGCTTGATCAATTAACCAGCGGCAGAAATCCACTCTTAAATCATCACCGAGCTTGATAATAGCAGTCGTTTAAGTTCGAACAGTATCCAATATTCGGGATGTACTGGCTTCGAATCCCTCTGTCGGCAGCTTTAAAGATGATTTTCCGTGGTTTTTCATGTTCACACCAGGCAAATGCTAGGGATGTACCTTAATTAAGACCACGGTTGCTTCCTTCCCGATCCTAGTCCTTAGTTATATCTGTCGCCATAAAACCTATCTGTGACGGTGCGACGCACCGATACAGATAGGTCTTATAGGACGATGGGATAGCAAAGGCCTAGGAGTTGGAAGGAGGCTGCCGTGGCCTTAATTAAGGTACAGCCCTAGCATTTGCCTGGTGTGAAAATGGGAAACCACGGAAAACCATCTTCTGGGCTGCCGACAGTGGGATTCGAACCCATTATCTCCGGGGTGAAAGCTCTCAGCCATGCGTCTCTAACCGCACGGCCAACTCGCCCGGTAATAATAATAATAATAATAATAATAATAATAATAATAATAATAATAATAATAATAATAATATTTTTTGCTGCCGGGCAGAGTGGCTCAGACGGTTGAGGCGCTGGCCTTCTGACCCCAACTTGGCAGGCTCGATCTTGGCTCAGTCCGATGGTATTCGAAGATGCTCAAATAAGTCAGCCTCGTGTCGGTAGATTTACTGGCGCGTAAAAAGAACTCCTGCGGGACTAAATTACAGCACCTCAGCGCCTCCAGAAACAGTAAGAGTAGTTAGTGGGACGTAAAGCAAATAACATTACCGGTATTATTATTAACAAGTCATTAGGAGCTGAAAGGTAGGGAAGAAAATAGTAAAATATGCGTGGTGTAGGAGGAAACAAGATGAAATGTACTTCACCCGTGCCTACATCGCTCGCAGTAATTTACTACAGGATAGTATGCGTAAGACCAGAACCAGGTCTCTTTGCGATGAGTCAGGTGTATCCTCGTATTGTGGTTAGCACTAGAGGGCAAAGTGTGACAAACAGGTTTTGTGTATAAATATCAAACATGCAC
The DNA here is from genome assembly GCF_040414725.1 of Anabrus simplex. NCBI lineage: Eukaryota > Metazoa > Arthropoda > Insecta > Orthoptera > Tettigoniidae > Anabrus > Anabrus simplex. The sequence goes on along the minus strand of NC_090276.1, from coordinate 32,206,773 downwards.
ACCAACAGACACACACACGCAATGTACCCAAACCAGTACAGTGTAGAATGAAGAACTGCCATGCTGTGTTCAAGGTCAATATCTAGCGTTTTAACAAGCACGTCTTCCGTGTGTTGTGTTCAGCTTGCGCCACGTACAAGGCAATCGCGAACTGAAACCCTAGATTTATAATTTTTGTTACCGGTACTTCAATTTTTCTGCTCGGATTTATGAGAATATCGAACTATCGAGACTCAAAATACTACATCGATTGAGAACTGAACTCCCAACTCAATACGCTGCAGAAATGGTGTAACATCTGACATACCAATGTGAAACACGTAGCAATTGTTCAAGTGACCTCCCTGGACTACTCTGCAGGCTTCACTTCTCCGTACCCGGCGAGTTGGCCATGCGGTTAGGAGCGCACAGCTGTGAGCTCGCATCCGGGAGACTGGGGCTTCGAACCCCAATGTCGGCAGCCCTGAAGATGGTTTTCCGTGGTTCCCAAGTTCACACCAGGCATTGCGGGGGTTGAACCTTAATTAAGGCCACGACCACTTTCTTACCATTCCTAGGCCTTTCTTGTCCGATTGTCGCCATAAGACCTCTCTGTGTTGGTGCGACGTAAAGCAACTAACAAAAGAAAATCACTTCTCCGAATCCAGTCTTCCGTAATATCCATTGGAGATCTGGCGGGCCAATTGATGGGTCCATGTCGTCCTATACGCCATAGACCAAAGGACTGATCCAAATGATCACGCAGTAAGCGGCTTATATCAGGTGGTGGACCATCGTGTAAAAACCACATGTTTCGGCGTAGTCGAAACGGAGCGTCCTCTGAAAGCTCTAATAACGTACCTATGAGGAACTCCAGGTAAGATAACCCTATGAACTGTGCAGGTAAGATGATGATAATAATGTCATTGGCTTTACGTCCCACTAACTACTTTTCACGGTTTTCGGAGACGCGGATTTGCAGGAATTTAGTACCATAGGAGTTCTTCACGTACCAGTAAATCTACTGACACAAGGCTGACGTATTTGAGCACCTTGTCAAGACTGGACTCAGAAGGCCAGTGCCTCAACCGTCTGAGCCACTCAGCCCGGCAAGATGATTGGTGCAGCACTGCGTAAAGTGCTGACCTTCTGAACCCAACTTGGGAGGCTTGGTCTTGGCTCAGTCCGGTGGTATTTGAAGGTGCTCAAATACGTCAGTCTCGTGTCTGTAGATTTATTTGCATTAAAAAAATACTGCGATAAAAAAATTCTGGCATTTCAGCGTCTCCGAAAACCGTGTAAATTAGTTAGTGGAACGTAAAGATATTATTATTATTATTATTATTATTATTATTAGTAGTAGTAGTAGTAGTAGTAGTAGTAGTAGTAGTAGTAGTAGTATTTTTACGGAAGTTCTAATTAAACGGGTCCATTACAGTCATCATTTAACCTATCGGTACTTACTGTTCAGTAATAAGCCTTCCGTCCGCCTCTGTGGTGCAGTGGCTAGTGTGATTAGCTGCCACCCCCGAAGCTCGGGTTCGATTTCCAGCTCTGACAAGAAATTTGAAAAGTGGTACGAGGGCTGGAACAGGGTCCACTTAGCCTCGGGAGGTCAAATGAGTAGAGGTGGTCCGATTCCCACCTCAGCCATCCTGAAAGTTGTTTCCCGTAGTTCCCCCCTTCTCCAGGCAAATGCCGGGATGGTACCTAACTTAAGGCCACGGCCGCTTCCTTCCCTCTTCCTTGTCTATCCTTTCCAATCTTCCCATACCCCCGCAAGGCCCCTGTTCAGCATAGCAGGTGAGGCCGCCTGGGTGAGGTACTGGTCATTCTCCCCAGTTGTATCCCCGATCCAATGTCTCACGCTCCAGGACACTACCCTTGAGGCGGTAGAGGTGGGATCCCTTGCTGAGTCCCATGAAAAACCAACCCTGGAAGGTAAACAGATTAGGAAAAAAAAAGAATAAGCCTTCTATTAGAAATGCCCGGCGGCAATTCCACAGTAGGTCTTTTTCCTTCGAGCAATGTTCACGATGGATGCAACTACGGTTTTTGAAATTTGTCTCATTAATAACAATTTCACTGAATACTTATAGCGTTTTCTTTCAGTGTCCACCGTCCTTTCAATGACCTAATAAGTTTATGAATAACCATAGACAACCCGCATTGTCTATTGTCAGAAATTCATCGTAGACTGTCGCAATAACAGCAGAGAAATGTTGCGCCCATATTTCATTTACTTATTAACCATTTCCTTTCATTTTGTCAGCTTGGATCACTGAGTAATGCCATTGACGTCTTAAAAATCGCACACAAATACACAACACTTGATTCGCACGTATGTGCTTGTACGGATCTTCGACGTCACTGTAAGGATTCTGTGTACTTTTCGCACAGAGTACCCTACACCGGTTTTCGAGTACAGCAAATGACCTGGCACGTGAGTCATCCTCTTCTACTTGCCAAGCCTTCAGGGGAAGTGCACAACAACATGTGTTGGCCTGCGATAAGAAACAGGTTCAACAAGCCCTATACTCGGCTACTGTACTTCCGCTACGCGTGGACAGAATGACATCACCGGCGTATCCTGCTACGGCCGTTCAAAACACATTAGGTCCTGAAATATTTGGCTCAGTTATGGGCAAACTAATAGGACAAGGTAAAAAGTACATAGCATATATTATGAGATGTATTTTTCTTAGCCGACTAGCTTAATATCTGCACGTATACACCTAACACCCTGTATAACTTAATGAATGATTTACGGCACAAAAAGAACACGCAACATGAAGAAGAGACACCTGATTAATTCAAACAACTTCAGCGAGCAAAGACATCACACACGAAAGTGTTAGACAAACAAAACACGTACGGAAGCGCTGCGACGTAGCAGAAAAAAATATTTGTAAGGTAATAAATAAAGCCGAGATATTTATACAGTAACACGTTATATTGCAAAGTAATTTGGTTAGTAGAAAGTGTCGTCCACCTTTTCTTCCATAATGTAGTAGGTAAGAATAACATAAATTACATGGGTTCTGATGGGCCGTACCCCTAATGCTTATGCAAACCCCATAGCACAATAGTTGTGAAGGTAGACTATGCATGCTACTCACTTCAGTAAGTTTGCATTCTAACCTATTAATGCGACAAATTCCGGGCTCTAGTAATAAATTATGTATCCATATTATTCTCTACAGGTAAAATATTTCATACTATTCCTTTACCGCAGTTTTTACACTTTATTTGAGTAAAAGCAATTATTATCTTCCATTTGGGACAGTGATATTCGTTCACGTAATCCTGAGATGATGCTTGTTGTAAAAACGGGTGCACCATCCAGGTCAGTGGCTCATATTAATAGTACTAATCACTGGAAAAGCAGAACTATGGTGTTTCTCCTTTAGTGTTACTGATCACATGGTATGTCACACGTAATGGCGCCACTCACAGGCAACAATGACCCATGGTGTTCCTCACGCAGGGGGACTAATCACGGGCGCCGGTATTCGCGTGGTGTTCATCACATAGTGGAAGTAATTACAGGCCACGCATACCTTTGGTGTCGCTCACCTGGTGGTACTAATCATAGGAACCGCAAGCCCACGGTGTATCCCACATTATGGCACCACCCAGAGGCAACGCAGATCCATGGTGTTCATCATATAGTGGTACTTATCACGGACAAGAGCCTAACCCGTCATGTTCCTCACATAGTCGTACTAATCAGAGGCAAGGTAGATCCATGGTGTTCTTCATATAATGGTGCTGCTCATAGGAAATGCAGAAACGCAGGCCCATTTTGAACAAAGGGAAACCGAAACATTACAGCCCAGTTTACGACGGCACCTTTCCTCGCATGGACATTAGTCCACGTAGGAGAGTGCCCACAACACGCCTCCCCATCCAGATCTATGGTGTTCCTTAAATAAGGGTACTACTCTTAGGTAACATAGACGCATTGAGTTCCTCACATAGTGGTACTAATCGCAAGTAACGTCAACCCATGGTGTTCCTCACGTAATATTATTAATCACAAGTAGTTTCATGGTTCTAATTTCGTCTCATGGTCTTCCCTTTTAGTCGCCTCCTACGAAAGGCAGGGTGTATTCTTCGTCTGCGTTCTCCACCCACAGGAGTTATTCAAAGAATAAATTATGAGAATGTATTGTTAAAACAGTTCTCTTGTGGCTGAATACCAACATCTAGCAATGACTCGTATTGAAATATGACCGGACATGGTCTGGCTTTGTAGAATGATAAGCATTGAACAGTAGAGTTCATAAAGGAGTGAGCGGAGGGTAAGTGGTCATTTAAATAGCAGTCATCATACTATGAATATGTAGTTTCATCGTCATAATCATCATCATGATCATCAGTGTGGAACGTGACTTGCTCGTGAACATTTATACAGAGAGGTATTTCCATTATTCTACCAGCTTAATGAACTCGGTGCATACAGCCTTGCGTGACACGGCAACGACCGCCGTTATGAGGTGGACGCTACGAAGACATGCACGGAGAATGACTCAGCTGCTTTATGGGAATTAAGGTGCTTCTAACTGCTAATTAAAAAGGAAATGTCCTAGGTCACTGAATACTTCCACGAATATTAACCTGTTTATTTAACGTTGCTTCGTAACAAACAAATGCTGACCAAAAATATCAAACATTTTAATTACTTAAATTAATATTTTTGTCATTAACATAGATTCTGGAGAATTATAATTGTCAAAGTCATTCAGAAAGTTAAAATTCCATTTTTAAACGACCCCATAATTCATGCCGCTAAAAATAAATAACTTAGGTTTTTCAGTTTGCCAAAACTAATTTTGAATAAATATACTTATAAAGTAGCTGAAAAACACTTATAGGGAGAGTATTAACTTCGAAAAATAACAGTTTATTTTTCAAGTATAATACTGCTACCAGTAATTGCAGGCGAAAGCTTACCCTACCCGCAACTCATTTTGTACTTACAAAGGGCGTTTGAAAAGTCCGTGTAAAAAATAAAAACTACTTACGTGTTTGAGGTAAACCTTTTTTAATTTTTCAACATAGTCTGCTTTTATGCTTATACACTTCGTCCAACGATGTTCTAGGTTGTTGGTCACTTCCGAATAATAGGATTTGTCCAAGTCTGCAAAATATCCATTAGTGTTTGCAATCACCTCTTCGTTTGAATAAAATCTTCGTCCCGCAAGCCATTTCTTCAAATTGGGGAACAAATAGTAGTCCGAGGGAGCCAAGTCTGGAGAACAGGGAGAATGTGAAACGAGTTGGAATCCTATTTCCATTAATTTTGCGATCGCTACTGCTGAGCTGTGAGCTGGTGCGTTGGTGAGATGGAAAAGGACTTTCTTGTGGGCCAATCGCGGGCGTTTTTCTTGCAGCTCGGTTTTCAAACAGTCCAACAACGATGAATAATATGCACCTCTAATAGTTTTACCCTTTTCCAGATAGTCGATGAGAATTATCCCTTGCGAATCCCAAAAGACAGTCGCCATAACCTTTCTGGCCGAAAGAATGGTCTTCGCCTTTTTTTGGTGCAGATTTCCTCTTGGTAACCCATTGTTCGTAACAGGTTGCTAAGCGACTAACACTTTCATTAATATTCTAAAAAATATGATTTTCATTCCAAATAATGTCACTGCATGCAGGCATTTTTGATTACTACCTGTCAAGCCAGACAGTATACACTCCCTCAGATCACGGAATAATACAATTCCCTGCTATATACTCTTTGATTTTCTAACCTTTCTCAGCTTCCAAATATATTCAACAGATGGCAGAACCTTATTAATAACTTACATGCTGCTAAGAGAAAAAAGTCTACGTACAAACAGACCCCATCTTGACATACGCCTTAGACATTATCTGGGAACACCTATCGAAGGATAACCTGTCAACATTAGAAAGAGTGAAGGCCATGTGTCTTTAAAAAGTTCTCTGCCTGGTAAAAAACCTTCCTTGGAGGCTAAACTATGAGCTCATAAGACAACCATCCTATAAACAAGAACTGCGATTAAAAATACCACTGCTTCTACAACACAGTATCAAGCTTTACACCAAGAACTGTAGAAAAATGTAAGCGAATGTATTGATAGATTTTTACCTGACAGACGACATGATGACGTCAGAATGGATGGACTCTGACTACGAACTGCAGCGCTTCTTATTAAATGTTCATAAAACTATTGAAAAGTGCAGGCATACAAATATAACTACGACAGTCATAACAACCCGAGTTATCTGACCTATTTATAACGAATGCTGCAGAAGAGCACGGATCCTCCACAACGTACTCGTCTTCGGTTGAGAGGGCTTCGCGTTCAATTCCCAGCTGGGTCGGGATTCTAACTTCTTCTTATTCTTCTCCTTAATCTGCTTACCCTCCAGGATTGGTTTTTCCCTCGAACTCAGCGAGAGATTCCACATCTACCGCCTCAAGGGCAGTGTCCTGGAGCGTGGGACATTGGGTCGGAGGATACAATTGGGGAGAATGACGAGTAGCTTGCCCAGGCGGCCTCACCTGCTCACCCCCTCGCGGGGGGATGGGAAGATGGGAAGGGATAGACAAGGAAGAGGGAAGGAAGCGGCCGTGGCCTTAACTTAGGTACCATCCCGGCATTTGCCTGGAGGAGAAGTGGAAAGCCACGGAAAACCACTTCCAGGATGGCTGAGGTGGGAATCGAACCCACCTCTACTCAGTGGACACCGTCCCAGCCCTCGTACCACTTTTCAAATTTCTTGGCAGAGCCTGGAATCGAACCCGGGCCTCCGGGGGGTGACAGCTAATCACACTAACCACTATACCACAGAGGCGGACCGGGATTCTAACTATGTATGCCTAATACCTCTAGCTCTGGGACTGTGTGCTTTAATTTTATATAATACACACCTTCAGATACGTAAAACATACCACACTACAAACCAGTACAGAATCACAACATAGAATACATTCCTCCAAAGGGGGTTGGCGTCGAGAAGGGTAACCGGCCATCTAACTGGACCAGATCGAGATTATAACCAACCACAGATAATTGAAAGAAGAACAATACGAGGAAGAGACGATCAGCGTTGATTTGGATCCGCTAGTAGAATCGTTGAGAATTTAGAAATGAGATTGGTTCGCGGTTATGATTCACCATTGTCAGATCTCTGCAGCTACGCAAGGTATGGGTGACCGTCGTTTGTTGAAATTGCCATGTTGTTTTGTTGGTAACTCTGCTCCCTCCTGTCAGTCTCCATTAAGGGGACCCTTCATCCTCATCCCGCCTCCCTCTGAGGAGGACTCTTGTCTGGAACAAGTCAAGTAGGCGAACAGCGATCCAAATCTTTATAATTGAAACTCACCCTTTTTTCGTACCCAGCGTCGGGTGGCAGTTTAGTACTCTTATATGTTGTAATAGGCACGGCCCTTATGTATTTTATAGGCAAATATTTATATCTAGGGCTCTGATGTTTATGCAGTAATAGGATAGAATGCAAACTTACTGAAGCGAGTGACAAGTAGAGTCTACCTGAACTACGGTAGCGCTATGAGGTTTGCATAAACATTAGGGGTTTTTCCCATTGGAATTGGATGTTTCTAAAAATAAAAATGTTGGTTACAAAAGAAAGTAACTAAAGCATAATTCTCTGTTACTTCTTCTGCTGCTGAACACTTCCGCCAACGTGTGCCACTGAATCCTGCAATACTTCGGATGACAGATACATTTCATTTTCAGGAAAGTAAGAGGACTCTTATTGATAATCTATAACCAAGAAAGGCTCTTGGAATTGACAAGATTCCCCTTGAGCTCAACCAAAGCGGAGGCTTGCCTCTGAAAAGCAAGTTTTTCTCCCTGATCCTTCTAATATGGAAATCTTGCAAGGCCTCTGCCGACAATGAGAATTCCACCATTGTCACAATCTTCAAGAAAGGCAATCGAAGCATCTGTGATAGTTAAATTGGCATATCTCTACCGTCTATAGCTTCTTAAAATATTTGCTAGAATTCTGTTGAATCGTCTTCAGATAGTCTCTGAGAAGGTACTTCCTGAATCTCAATGCAGGTTCATTCTCTCAGGAGGAACTACTGATATAATCTGTGCAATATAACTGCAGGTGAAGTGCAGAGAACAAAAAGTAATCCACAAGCAACTCAATGTTAAAACATCCTAGGGATATGAGCTACAAATTCTAGGTAAATAATATGTAATAAAAATTACAACCCTTTCCTTAATCATCATTATCTGGTTTATTAGATTTTCTTATTCGCCCTTTTATACCACTGCCAGCGGTAATATGAGTCAATAACTATATTTGGTGAACACATTGTTCAAAAAATCAAGGGAAGCCTAAGGGTGTTAAACCAAGGAACTCATTGCAGGAAGAATTATATAAACAAGTTTGTTTGGCTATTATTTGAATAAAAAAGAAAGCAGGTTAAGAAACAAGTGATTTTAGACTGTATTTCAGGATCTGCATTTAGTCCGAAAATGATTTCTCGAAATTTGTTTTCTTGTTAGTTTGACTGAGCTATCCAAGGCTCATAATTTGAAAACATTTCGGGCCCTTTAGTCCTTCAACATTTGGCACAATTGAGGAAATTGTGTAATTTGACGTTTATCGTTGTCTGCTGAGGACAGTTTCCAACATTAAAAAGCCTTTGATTTTTGTGTTCTACCATCTGGAAAACGTCATCGGTATAGTGCCTAGACAAGCAATGTGGATTTTGTTAAGGCACTTCAGCTGTAGAGAACACTTTGTTGGATTGATATAGGTTTTGAGAGTACAATGCGTATGGAATGAGAGACGTGGTCAGCAAAAAGAGAAAGACTGACTACTTTAGAAAATAAAAGCAAATTAATAATATCCGAAATGGGAGTCATTGGTGTTGACCAGGCACGCGGATATCGTACAGTATCATCGGTTTCATTTTAACATATGTTACATGAACAGGAAATTTTGCATTTAGATTACATTGAAGGCAGCGGGATCATTATTTTCCAATACCATTACTACTACCTATTTTACCTCTAAATAGCCTTCATATCCAGGTTAAAATATCTGACCTGGCTAGGAATAGGTCCACGGTCTTCCAGATACGAGACAGAATGGCTACTGCTCGATCACTTGCCTGAATCGATGTTATGTTCAAATACTACTACAGACAGTAAGTTCGTGGAATGGCGCCTACCGTGTAGGCAACACGGATTACACTCATGTACTACAGTCAAAAACTTCTTGGACTGGTGCCTACAGTATAGGCAAGACAGTGTACACCTTTGTACGTACTACAGCCAATATGTTCGTGGACTGGCACTAACAGTTCAAGGATCACATAGCCTTTTGACCTGCATTTTCGGATTCTTTTCCAGTCGTGATGATCCGGGCGATTTCAACTTGTCAAAAATTTCGCTAGCAGATTTTTCTAATTTTGGCAAAATCTGAAATTTTCCCGTTGCGCAAACAATAGAAAATTTTCAGTTTTCCCCCACTGTAATTGAACTACCATCAACAACAGATACCGTAGTTCTGCTTTTACAGTATGTACGCAACTGCCTCTTGGTGGGATTAGTGAAGAAATATCATGGAAACTTCCTGTGGTGCAAACTCTCAGCTACAGTGCACCACAGCGACACTATAGGGCCAGTCCACGTACTTAATCGCTCTACTACGTACAACATCTATTCAATACAGAATCATACATATTGGCACCAATATGCTTTCACAACACACGAGATCACACAAACAAGTATCAAACTTCTACTCACCTGTATTTCTGATGTCAGCTGGGTTTAACACCTGGTATCTGGCATAGTGTAGTTTACCACGTTCCGCAATTCTCTAAGGAAGAGTTGCTGAAACATAAAGATCCAGAGGTGCATAAACCAGCTCGCCAGGATCTTGCTTTAAAACTCCAAGAATTACATGATTTAACAGGTATCTCAGAAATGAAGCATATTTGGACCCATATTCATATAAAATTTATTTCTTTGAGATAAAATAGGGAATTGAAGCCCGCCTTGTGGCAACGATTGTTAAGGCGTGTAGTCTATATGGTCTCATATCGTGGATAGCTATTTGGCGTGCCGTTGGACGAAAATAAAATCACCATCTGAATGTTGGCTGGCAGGACAACGGAGTTGGATGTATGGGTGTCGAACATTTGGATTCAATTCAATTCAATTCAATTCAATTCAATTCAATTCAATTCAATTCAATTCAATTCAATTCAATTCAATTCAATTCAATTCAATTCAATTCAATTCAATTCAATTCAATTCAATTCAATTCAATTCAATTCAATTCAATTCCTCACCGCAGTGTTCTTGTGGAATGAGAAGAAATGACGCTGTTGACGCTATTGTTATACATTGCAAGGGAAATGCTCCTTGCGCCAGAGGTTTCGCTTGTTTATCTATAATTTGGCAGACTTGTCAAAAATAATCATATATTTAAGAAAAACTCCGGGTTTTCCAGTCAGGCATAAACTATTGGAAATAGAGTTTTTCACTCTTTCATAATTTATTCAATACCCAAAAATTTACTTCGTGCTATTTCAGTAGTAAAATATAAAGGTAATATTCAAATGATAAACAAATAAAATTCTTGTTCATATTCAAACATCTCTGAAATAAAAGTTTTATGTAGACAAAAGCGAGGTCAAAAATAGTAAGGCGTAGGCAGACTCCATGGTGTTATTCGAGAGGAATAGGCCTTGTGCAATACACAGCTTCAACCTCTCTTCTCCTACTGTCATTTTATCTTATTATTTCCTCTGATGAGGTTTACGTCAGGAAGGGAATCCGGTCGTAAAATCTCGCTACGGATCTTCAACTCACTTCATGCCAGAATCCGTACAGTAACGGGACAAGGATTGGAGCCATACACAATGTTCAGGAAGAACTCGCTTGTGATTTTTTGCAAGTAGTTTTTGTTGAACTTGTGTATTCCTGACGAATTCACTTCCTTAGAGAGTTTTCCTCTTTATGACTCATTGAACACTTGCAAGTGTATCACCTCTGCTTTACATCATTATTTAAACTGTGTTTCTATATAGGCTGGAACATAAAAATGTTTCACCTGGTATTTCATACTTCAGATGTCATTACTAGGTATCTTAATATTATGTTTCTACAACGTCTTTATGAGCATCTTTGTTATCGCAACACGACAAAATACGTAATCAAATTTCTCGAGAAGATTATCATAGAAAAATTCTTTTGTGAGACTTTTGAATGCCACTGTGACGACAGCCCACAGTTGTTCCGTTGTTTGGTTGCAATGTTGACAGACTTCATCCTTAATAAAACTCCACAAAGCTTTGATATACTTCATCGTTAATTAAAACCCCACAAAGCATTATCTGAAGTGGGCAATTTGGGCCCTTTGCGTAACAGATTAGAGGAGGGAGGTATACGTGATGTCTGCAATCTTTGATTAGTCCACTTGCTTGAAAACGCTTCATTAAGTTACTACCACTCAAATATTTTGAAGCCTGGAAATCCCTTCTAACAAATTAATGGATGTGATATTCCACGTGTTGCTGTTTCCTGAAAAATGCAGCATTTTTAAATCCGTTTCTTGACACCGGTGAGAAAACTTCTAGTTACCATCACATTTTCAGTCTCATTTAAGGTTATGACTACATAGAAACTACTGACGTATGCGTGATCCGAGGACGGCTATTTATTGTTTATTTGCTCAGAAATCGAAAATAACTTGTAAAAATGTAAAGTCGTGGCTGCCGATCATTAAGCCAAACACTGAGGCATTCTCCAAATCATATTATTTTTTAAGTATTCTTCTATCAATTCATAAAAAATATTTTCAACTTCAGAGTCTGTTTCGAAATGTATCGTTGGGTCGGTTATGAAACCAAACTTGTATTCCTTTTGATTGGAATAATATCCATTCTTCTTGTCCTCCCGTCGTCAGAAATGCAGTGAAAATTATCAAATGTTTGACAATTTCTTTCTGAAAGGAAAGCTCTTCTGTTTATCCTAATTTGATGATGGTCAGAGTTACGTAAGAGTTCACCGTGCACACAAGCGCAAAGGGCATTTGCTAATATTTTTGTCTCACTCATATTTATGCAGAGGGTTCCGTCGAGCTTCAAAACGTGGATGGTCCTTACGGGAGCAATGTTGCCTTCTAGTTTGATTGCGCCATTCAGAACTACTCATTCACAGTTTTCTTCCCACACAGCTATAATTTAAGCTTATAGGAAAAATGGTATTCTTAATAATATGATATGAATTGCACGTTATGGGATGGGCACTTAGTTCACATTTTAACGGAATTTTATTCTTCAGTTCATTCATATTTTCTTTTCCTTTTTTAGGCCCCTATTGTCAAAACATAATTTGGTTCAACTTGCATCAGGATAACTCCACCTCCTAATCAAGAAAGCTATTATAATGTGGCATCATCATAACACTATTTTATGTATAATATGCACATAATTTTTATTCGCATAGCCACTTACAGTCTTTTATATATTGACAATTTGTTGTTTTGAACAACAGTTTTAACTTATGATTTTAATTGGACTTCATGCTTCATATCATGTTCACACCGCACCATTTCAACATTGAATATTGACAAGACGCTATCACGCCGCGTCACAGGATACAAAGACTTTGCATTTACTTATTTTAATGGGTGACTGAAGATGTCCTATAAGAGGACGAAACATGTTTCACGAGTATAATTTAATGCAGTCTTTTTAATAAAGACAATTACGTATTGTAAAGGTGGAATCATAAAATCTAAATTTTTACAAGATTATATGAATGTTCAAAGAAGCAGATTTGTATAACACAAATAAAATATTTATTGTTGAAACTTTCTCACTTTGTACAAAATACAAGATACTCTAACCTGCTGTTTTGTTGAATGCACATTAAATGGGAAATCTGAATAAGCTTGAGGAAATCTTGAAAAAAATTATACATATATACAAATCTAACCTAATATGAACAAAAATTTTCTCCTTGCAAGAACACAATGCAAATCAATATCCCTATAATTGATTGACTATATTCATCATGAGAAGAGTTCTAACAGAAAGCTTTTTTTTTTTTTTTTTTGCTAGTTGCTCCACGTCGCACCGACACAGACAGGTCTCATGGCAACGATGGGATAGGGAAGGGCCAGGAGTGGGAAGGAAGCGGCCGTGGCCTTAATTCAGGTACAGCCCCAGCATTTGCCTGGTGTGAAAAACAGAAAGCTGTAGAAGTTTACAGCCTTAATAGAACTTATGCCAGTAAGGAAAATGTATCAAGTGACAGAGACATGCAAAGCATATTGGATGAGGATAGAAAACCTATCCTGAGTGAAACCTCTCAGCTAGCGTTATTTCACGAGTTCGGTGGACATTTTCAAGAGACGTGACAGCCGTACCCGACTTACGGTGTAGGCTTAGTCGTTGGACAGTTACTAACAGCCTGCCTATCACTTCCGCCTGATCATATATACACTAGTGTCCAAAAGTTTAGCATAAGTTACGACTAAGCAGGACAACAGGATATAGACCGCACATCGCACGATATATGCACCTACCAACCTTACGTGTTCGCTCTGTATAGGAAAGGAGTGTTCCCTGCTTTGACTAGCGGCGTAAGCCAATACCTGCGCACCATATTCCCTTAGCCGTGTTTGCCACTTTATAGTGTGCGGAGTGTAGCCTCGTGGTAAAGGTGACAACATAATGGCACAACGACGCCATTTGGACCCCATTTTGCAGGGTAGAATACTCGGCTGCCTGGAAGCAGGCCAGACCAGACCGAAGTCGCTGTATCCTTGAGTGTGGCACAAAGTGTCATTCCCGGGCTTTGATACGATTTAGAGACATAGGAGATGTTAGTCGTAAGCCAGTACCAGGTCGACCAGGAGAAACCACCCCACAGCAGGACCGATATCTGGCCTTAACCGCCCGATGCAAGGCAATTGTCGGCGGAGCTTGCAGCCGTCTCTGTGATGGCCGTTTCCCAACAAACTGTGTACCGGAGGTTCGAAACAGCAGGGCTGTTTGCTTGACGTCCAGTGGTGTGCTTCCCGCTCACTCCAGCACAGAGACTGGCCCGTTTACTGTAGAGGCGTCATCGTCAAAAGTGCACCATGAATGAATGGAGGTATGTGCTCTTCACATATGAATCCCGCTTCAGTTTTCAGAACGATTCCCGTCGCAAATTAATCTGGAGAGAACCGGGTAGCGGATAAAACTAGAGAACATTGTGGAACGGGACAAGTATGATGGTGGTGGCGTCATGGTTCGGGGCGGCGTCGTGTTGAATGGCCGTACGGACCTACAAATCTTCATGAGTGGTCCGAGGAACACTGTTAACGCTCGGAGATAAAGGGATGAGGTACTGAGACAGCATGCGCGACTTTTCAGATGTGCGGTTGGTCCAGACTTCCTCGTAATGGATAATAATGCCCGACCGCAACGCGCTGCTCTGGTAGATGTATTTCTGGCTGGCGAAGAAATTCATTGCATGGACTGGCCAGCGAGGTCTATCCTATAGAACATGCCTGGGATGCACTGGGGAGGAAAATTGCATCTGGTCAGCTTCCACCAAGTACCCTGCAAGATCTTCACATTGCCATTTCGGAGGAATGGATTCAACGGCCACAAGAGCTCTTGGACCATCTGATAGAGAGTATACCACGTCGCTGCGGAGCACTTGTGGCCGTTAGGGGTAACCATACAACCTATTAACAGCATATTTTGTTGTGGAAGACATTGCCAAGTTTTGTTAGTTGTTGTCAAAAGTGTACCGTAGCTATCAGAACCTTTCTGACACTCTTTTCTTGGACAAGTTGTGTGACATTTGGTGTGAGAGTCACCTTCCGTTAGTTCAGTAGTCCGACTGATATTCCTATAAGACGGTATGGCCTCGTTTACCGATTATGATTAACTTTTGGACGCTAGTGTTTATATGTATAGCGTAGGCAGGCTGACGTCACAGTCTCGTATATTCGTGATGGTTCATCTGATGTATATTTGTGGTACTATCATATAAGCCTATGTTCGACGGTTGAAGTTACTGTATAGATTTTTGGGGAGGAAAACTGCATCTGGTCAGCTTCCACCAAGTACGCTCCAAGATCTTCACATTGCCATTTCGGAGTTGGGTGGAGTTATAATTCGGAGTTTCACTTCGAAGTATATGGATTTGCAAACTCTTTAGTCAGTTAAATAAAACTGTTCAAAACGAATCACCATCAACAGCGTCATATGCCATATGCGCACTGAGGAAAAGTTTGCAATTTAATCCAAGCTTTTGGCATGCAATCTAGTGATTAGAAATTCTACAATAGCACCTCCCCTACCCTGCCAGCCGACATTCCGATGGAAAACATATTTTAAACGAATGGGACTCTAACTGGCTAATCACGATATCAGACCATACTAGCTTCATATAGTAATGACGATGGCCACCAGTTGAGCTGCTCTATCTCGTGCTTATCGACAGAGATAAATACAAGAATGAAAAAAAAGTAAATGATTCATTCATTTTACTGAGGGTCGGTTTCATCAAGGAGGGTTAATATTAACCCTAGTTCAAGGCCGGAGTTATAACACCTCCTTTTACCTGCGTTAAACTGTTAACTCAGATTAAAAGCAAGATGGCCACCGTAAATCACTTGATGCAGAGTTGGTTTATTTAGATTTGTTAAATGGTGTTCCTAAAAGAAGTAGGCCTATAACAAGACTTTCAAACTTCTATGAAGAACAATTTATGAAGAGGTACAGATTCGACAATGATACAAAAGTTTATTGAGTTCAACCCATTCAATACACATTGGGTTCTTAAAAATTAAAACTTAAATCTTGTTAGCTAATTTAACGGGACATGTTTGCCCCATTGTTTGGCCATCATCAGCCGTAATCTCATTCCTAAACGATAAAGATCAGGATCCTGATTACTCTAGTCAAAGTGTTACGAAAGAAATATATGTGCTATAAAAATGAGGAAAACTTGTTGTAAGTTCCCAAAATACAGTTTACACAATTAAAACACGTTTAAAAATATGTACCAAGAAAATGAGTAACGTTGGTGAAATCTTACATTGAAATACCTGAAAATTTACAAAAGTAGCCAAACTGTCCTTATTTACGTAAACGATACGAAAGTCTATGGCTAAAATGATGCCTTGAGGGACAATATCAAAATGAATTGAATCTGGTTAAAAGTAACCCAATTTGGAGTCGTAGAATTGTTACAATGATCCTTCAGAGGTTTAATCATTTAGAAAAGACACTTAAATTTTTTTGTAGAAAGTTTACAGTAAGCCTATTATCATAGAATGCGCAGCTGTGTGACTCATAGAGTTATTGTTGTTATTATTAGACCCTTATTCATGAGGTGAGTGCACAATCTTCTTATTTTTGTTGAAAAATGAAAGAAAGCTTCACGGATGACTGTTAGCGTGTGTGTCTTTACTAGCTGATACGATTGTTTCTTCGTTGTGCTAATAGCCAAATGGGAACGCTCATGCTTGAAGATGGCTATAGTTTGAATGTTGAGAACGACTACTGATGGATTTGTGGTGAAGAGTTTTGTGGTATGAACTAGTTGCCTTTGAAGCGTCAGAACGAGTGACATTTGTAACTTAAGGTACAGACTGTCAAAAAACCGCTGTCAGTAAAGTAGTCCATGAAATTCACGAGAGGTTAGAATACACAACTGACACAAACAGGCCTCTCTATCCTATAATAAAGGTATTGATTGCATTAAGGTTTTATATCACACAGTCGTTTTATGTTATGATCGGAGACAAGAATGGTTATTTTCCTGTCAATTGTCAAGTAACCGGCGATTCTAACCAAAGCGTTTGTTATATAGTTGCAGGATGGCCTGTAACGTGGGCAATGCTATTAAATTCCCCTGTGTTCTCCTTTTCTTTTAATTTAACACTTTCTGTCTTCTTTTACTCTACAATGCTTTAGTACTTAGTGGATAATTCGATAAGCAATGTTCTTAAGCACAAAAATTCGTGCTCCTATTTCTCTTCTGAACTCCTTCCATTTTTCCATCATTGCAATAAGTTCTGTCACGATCACGAAATAATAATATCCACCACGGAAATGAAGAAGAAAACTAAATACCACGCAAGGAATAAACAGAAGAACCACGAAGGAAGTGTGTTCATAATCCCGGATTTTTAGTCACTGCCTCCTTGATCGATACGACAGCTGATTCCGGCGAGGGTTAATACTGCGTTAGTTGACCCTCTGCCTAAATAGCTTGATAAAACGCGTGACTCGAAAGAATGAGTTAAAATATTAACCCTAAGTTAACAAACCCAGAGTTAGAGTGCATCTAACCCACGTTGATGAAACCGGGCTACAAGATAGCATCATTCACTAAACAGTTCAGGTAAGATAGTCATCATTAGAGCCCGGATTTTTATGCATTAACAGGTTAGAATGCAAAGTTTCTGAATCGAGCAGCAAGTATAGTCTACCTTCACAACGAATATGCTGTGGGGTTTGCATAGACATTAGGGGTACGGCCCATCAGAACTCCTATAATTCATGTTACTGTTGCTACATTGTGGAAGAGCGGGTGGCCAACACTTCCTATTAACCGAATATAGTTTGCAATCTAACCTGTTGTGGCATGAAAATTCCTGCTTTGGTCATCATAGCATTGTTCTTGCGATCCATAACTGATACCAGTTTCATTCTCTCAAATTTAACTTTGGAAGGCAACAAAAGCTAGAATGTTTGCAGTTCGACATCGTGCCAATAGACAGAGCTGCGTACCTACGTCATAATGCCGAAAATGCGAAAAAGACTTCGCTGATGGAAAGGTATTCATCTTATGAAAAAGGTACAAAGGTCGCGTGATCGTGAGAGTTTCGTTATATTTATCTTGTAAAAAGACATAACTATCTATAAATGGTACCAGTTTCAGCTGCTGAATCCTTCTCGTTTCCTCCACATCCCCGTGAATGACAGACAGAATTAAGGCTTTTAAATGTAAGGAGTATGGATACCAGGTTCCATTAAAGTTATTTCCGATTTAGGTTCAAATATTCAGAGTCAAATGAAGATGTTAACGGTACGTAAAATCCAATTAACTGTTATGGAATCGATCGGTCAATATCAGTCTACTCAAGTAGGTGTAATTGTCAGCAGACCATTACAGTGTTCTTGTGTGTACGCTTCCATCTACTCAAATTGCTTGTATAGGGAGCTAACATTGGTCGGGTCGAACACACACTGAATCTTATCTGATGAACAGACATACTCGCCATTGAAGGGCAGGTTTATACACTTCCTCCGGACGTCAAGAGGCTAATAGGGGTATCAAAATAAACAGCTGAGTGTGGTAAGATGAGAAAGCCAATCCAGAAGTCACCCCCTTTCCACAAGTATAACATGATCGTATAGTCCTTCCTGGTATATTTGTACACTTGATCTTAATGGCGTAGTCCGTTACTAGTTCGTATTCAGTTCCGAAGATGCCACGTTCGATTCAGACTTTGGTTACTAGCATTTGAAGATGATCAAATTCCATAGAATTCCAGCAGCTTGTTATCTGGAATCTGAATTAATGGAAGAGAAGTAAGGAAAATAGAGTGTTAACATTAATACTAATAATATTAATAACAATCATTACAATAATAATTTTAAAAAACTCTGGGTTGAGCTGCACAGGATGCAAGCCTAAGCTACTGTAGTGGGTTAGAGACTGATTGATATCTTTACTGGATTCTACCTTACGGGGCTGGAGTTCGATTCTCGGCCAATGCATGTGATTTTTAAAATGTCAGACAAAGTGACTTGGATTACAACGAAAATGCAGAATTATAACATTCCACCCTTCCTACCTGTAATTATTTCCTTCTCACGCTTCTCCTACACTTGTGGGGTCACGGGTACGATCCGTTTCACACATGTTACAATTGCCCTGTTGTACTGCCAGATGCCCTTCTAACACCAACCCTCTGTGGAGGTACGTAACCAGTATTGCGTGTTCTTCTGGTGGATGGTAGTGTGGTGTTTTGTCTAAACATGAAGAGAAGAGTGTAGGAAGAAACACAAACACCCAATCCCCGAGTCAAAAGAATTAATCAGACTCAATTAAAATCCACGTCTCAGACGAGAATCGAACCCGTGACGCTGTGAACCGAAGGCCTATGTGCTGACTATTCATCCAAGGAGTCCTTCCAAGATTATTACACGTTTAACGTAAGCCTAAAAAATACTCGGCTTATTAGAAAGTTTCTTCATACGAAGATAATGATGAAGAATGTGCTGTGCTCCGGATATGGGTCAATATTCGAAATGTGTCTTTAAAAATGCCAGTCTCAAAAATCTCCAAATGTGGCTACTACCATTTCACTTTCATATTCTCAAATGCCATTGTGGTACTCATATAAAGGCACAGTCCCCTTTTCCCTAAAATATTATTAATACCCCCCGGGTATTTAAAAATATATAGGTTAGAAGAATGCAAACCTACAGAAGGGAGTAACCAGTGTACTCTACACTAGCCCGGACAACATTTTTGCTATGAGATTTGGATAAATATCAGGGGCCCGGCCTATAAGGTATGTTACTTTCGCTACAACAGGGAAGAGCGGGCTGATCTACACATACTCCAAGCCAAATTTAGTTTGCATTCTAACCTATCACCGCCTAAACATCCAGCCTGTAAATATTAATCATGAAGATATTGATAAGGAATTCATTTTTTCAAACGGAGTTATACCAGGCGGCATGCGAGCCCTGTACTTTCTACTAATAAATGTTCCGCATGCACAAATAAGTGGGATGTCTACTAACTTATTTTCACAAGGGCACTACTGCCAGCAGGCAGGTTACGGCAGAATAGGAAGAGATACCAATAATAATGTTATTTGTTTCACGTCCCACTAACTACTCTTTTACGGTTTCCGGAGATGCTGAGGTGCCGGAATTTTGTCCCTCAGGAGTTCTTTTACGTGCTAGTAAATCTACCGACACGAGGCTGACGTATTCGAGCACCTTCAAATACCACCGGACTGAGCCAGGATCGAACCTGCCAAGTTGGGGTCAGAAGGTCAGCGCCTCAACCGTCCGAGCCACTCAGCCCGGCTGAAGAGATACCAACCGGACGGTCGCTCACAGCATGTTACTCAGCGCTACCCGTCTAATGCAACCCCTTGGATTAATAAAACTCGTTTACGACCGCACAGTACTAGGCTGGTGTATGTGCCAGTGTACAGCAGCACTGCATTTGCTGTCTGCATATCGGCAATGGCTAGTGTGTTCTGCAACGACGAATATAATGGCATCATTTTAATCTGTGGAGAATCTGGTGAGAATGCTGCCGAAGCTCCAAACAGACGTCTGCTTTTTACACGCGTATTTCGCCGAACAGTATTAGTTTTGTTTCATGCAAACAACTGTTTTATAAAGTGGAATATCTACACGTGTATAAGTTAATAAGTTATTATTTTTTTCTGTACCTTTGGCGTCTTTAAAAATGCACCCTCTTATGGCACGTGTGAAGTAAAATGACTGCTATTTGTTTCACAACATGCACAATACAGGACGTTGTAGCGCTCCTTCGAAAACAAGTGATTAGGCAACCCATGCATCACTAGTGCATGCGAGACAATTATAAGAAGAAAATACGGCGCTCGCGAGCCGCCTGATACGTATGCTATCCACCATAACAACAGTGGTAAATTCAGATGCCCAATAGAGCTCCAGGTTAGACCTACTATGCCATTTGGTATAATAAAACGGAGCACCGAAATTGACGTACGGGCAGCGTAGATTGCATGAGCTACGATTAGGAAGGAAGCGATCGTGGCCTAAGGTACAGTCCCAGAACTTGCCTGGAGTCAAAATGGGAAACAAAGGAAAACCATGTTCTAGGCTGCCGACGGTGGGATTCGAACCCACCACGTTCCGAATGCCAACTCACACCTACGCGACCTTAGCGGCACGGCCAACTCGCTCGCTATTATTATTATTATTATTATTATTATTATTATTATTATTAATGTTTGAATCGTCAGTGGATAGCCTGGTTTGATGCAGATTCCATGCCACCCTATCCTGTGCGACGTTTTTATTTCTACACAACTGATGCTTCCTAAATCTGTTATAATCTGCCTGTCATATTCATACCTTGGTCTACCCCTACTGTTCTTACCACCTACACTTCACTCAAAATCCAACTGAAGAAATTCTGTGTGTCTTGAAATGTGTCCTATCATTCCATCTCTTCTTCTCGTCAAATTTTGCCACAACGATGTCCTCTCATCAGTTCGATTCAGTATCTCTTCATTCGTGATTCGATCTATCCATCTCACCTTTAGCATTCTTGTGTAATACCACATTTCAAAACTTCTATTCTATTTCCTTATGAGCTAGTTATCGCCCTCACTGCCATACAGTGCCAAGCGCCAGGAGAAAGTCATCGAAAACATCTTTATAATTCCTGTATCATTGCTCGAAGTGAGCAAATTTCTTTTCTTAATAAAGGCCTTCGCTGCTTGTGCTAGCCTCCATCTTACGCCCTCCTTACTTCTGTCATCGTTAGTTATTTTATTTTACTACCCAAGTAACCATATTCATCTACTTCCTTCAATACTTCATTTCCTAATTTCATATTTTCTGCATCACCTGACTTCGTTCGACTGCACTCCATTAGTTTTGATTTGGACTTATTTTCATCTTTTACTACTTACCCAAGACTCTGTCCATTCAGAAATTTCTCCAGATCCTCTGCAGTCTCAGATAAGATAACAATATCATCGGCAAATCTCAGCGTTTGGATTTCCTCTCCTAGAATTGTGATTCCCTTTCTAAATTCCTGCTTGGTTTCCTACATTTCCTGTTCTATATAAACATTGAAAAGGAGGGCGGACACACTGCAGCTATGCCTCACTCCTTTTTATTGCTGCCTCTTTTTCATAGCCCTCGATTCTAATCACTGCAGACTGATTTTTATATAGATTCTAGATAATTCTTCGTTTTCGGTATCTGATTGCGATCCGCTTCAGGATCCCAAATAGCATAGTCCAATCAAAATTATCGAATGCCTTTTCTATATCTACGTACGCCATGCACGTGGTCTTGTCCTTCTTAATTCGATCTTCTAATGTCAGACGTAAAGTCAGGATTACTTCACATGTACCTACATTATTAGTATGAGACCAATAGTGTTTTAAACTCTATCGAAGTATACAACATCACAGACTATCTCCAAGTCCTTCGAAAATGTCGTAAATTGGGGGGAAATTATGTAAAATCTATACCATAATGAAATGCAAAAAAGGTTCCCAAAATAGTAATTTATTCCAATGGCATTGATGACATTGTTCGTCCATCCTTCCCAGAATAAATGAGCTTCCTTCTAAACAGTAACCTTTCTGCCTCATTTTATATCCTCTGCATTATTATAACAGTAACATTTGTTTACGTTCTTCTACAAGACTCGTGAGTTTTTTCTCCGTATCTCTTTATGTTTAGTAGTCAGATTTTGTTTGTATGTTACAAAATATCTCAGGTAACAAAACAGACTTATAATGAGAAGTCCTTTGTGGATATATTATACATTTTTTGTGTGTGTTGGTTGTTTGTTCTGTGGACTTCATTTGTAAAGCAATTCTCTCTGACTAATTACCTTCTCTTAACTCAGTCATTTTAATCAAAATTAAATGCCGCTCCTACTGCTGTTGCTAATAGTCATTTTCTCTGTCGTGTTGCATTGTGGGGTAACTTCCTATTTGGCCAACCCTTGTGACCCGAACACGACTCACTCTCATCCCCACGTAATGGCTGGAATTAGAGACCAATTTCCTGCGTGACGTACCGGAACACACAGCAGTGGCGCTGTGTGGCGGACGGTACTGCAAACAGAAAACAAGTGCCTGTTCCTCTGTCTGTCTCTCTATCTCATATTACCACAAGTTTGTAAAAAAACTTTCATCCACCAGAGAGAAGTTATTCCAGTTCTGTTACGACTATGCAAATTTTTTTTTAATGGACTGTCAGTAATTTTGCGTATCCAGCGAATCTGGACACATTATGTTTCGTATTACTGAGAAGGAATGAGTAATATTACTGTGCCTATTACAGCGCTTAAATGTTTTATGAGATTGTTAACATATACAATTTTTAAAAGTTATTACTCAATAAAATTGTCAAAGGGAGGTATATGAATCTGAAAAAAGGATTCGTTTATTGCTCAATTACTCATTAAAAGCTGTTGGAAGATTCAAACCATTTAACTTTCGAAGCAGTCATGTTGATTAAAGCACAGTGTAACACAGTTACTGTACATCACATCAAGCTAAATACACGCACATTCATTTTGTTCCCTTCAAATTTCTACAGAAGGAGAAATTAAGAGTTATGGTCGTACATGCAGAGTAAGAATTTCCTTCAGATTTTCCCTTTTCATTTTAGAGAAACGACTACAAATATCTCCGTTATATAATCTAAAGGTTTGTTTCTTATTCCTGGATTACCAACATCTGTGCAACAGATAAAGACATTACAAATACAAGGACATTGTTTAAAATATTGGTTGTTTGATGTATGTATGTAATGGAAAGAAAATATAAAATTTAAAGAAACGGAAAACATAAAAATGAGATATAAACAAAAAATAGACGAGCGGCATGCAATAAAAAGAGTAATATTCAAATGGGGAACCACTGAAGGGATCAGAACGGTTCGATCCTGGCTCAGTCCGGTGGTATTGAAGGTGCTCAGATACGTCAGACTCGTGTTTGTAGATTTACTGGCACGTAAACGAACTCCCACGGGACAAAATTCCGGCACCTCGGTGTCTTCGAAAGCCGTAAAATTATTTAGTGGTACATTACGCGAATAACATTGTTATTATTTACAAGTCAGAACGAATTAAAAGCTACTGAGCAATTCAGAAAGAAAATATTTCGAAGATGTTAAATAGAAAAAAATGACTGACGTTGTCCAATGAGGCCATAAAAGAGGAGGAAGAAGAAGAAGAAGAGGAGGAAGTATGTACACTACTTGATCAAATGTATACGGACACTTATCTGAAATCGCACTTCAAATTTATGCGTGTCATGTTCCCTATTATTGGACATTAATATTGGGTGGATCCACCCTTAGACTTTATGACGGCTTCAACTCTGCAGCGGCACATTAAGTGAATATCTCAATGCCTGTGAAGAAATGGGAGAACACATTCCGCATCCGTCTTACAACATCTTTTCCGAGCCAGTTTTGTTTGCCCACCCTGTTGTTAAAATACACATTACTAGAGAAATGGATAACGAATTTGTAACTCTCATTGACGTAAAGAACACCTGGGCAGTAAGATGCCTTCCTTCTCCTCGTCCGCCTGCATGATCTTCTTCTCAGAGAATACTGTGTGATCTAACAGAAGGCATTTCTACTCCTAATCTCTCATAGTAACAATATCCACACTTTTACTTAAAATATATTCCGACATGCAGTGAACTTCCTTGTTGACTTCCCACTGCGCTTTCCGTAGAACAATCGCGGTGTAAGAAAGTCCTTTATAATTTTAGATACTTCAAATTCCTATCCAAAGAATATTTTTTACTATTTAAAATTTTACAATTACACAGTAAAAAAACACAAATTTCGTTGTATTATCTGAATATTCTGTTCATTTATCTGTTTACATAACCTTGTAGGACTTGGAATTTTTCAACTCAGTGGCTGAATGGTCAGAATACTTGCCTTTAGTTCAGGATTCTTCCATTCAATTTTTGGTAGAGACGGGGATTTCGAATTTCATTGGCTGTTTCTACGCGGATTTAGAATTTCATTGGTTGTTCCTACGAGGATCTAGAATTTCAGTGGTTGTTTCTACGAAGATTTAGAATTTCATTGCTTGTTTCTACGGGGATCTAGAATTGCATTGGTTGTATCTACGAGGATTTAGAATTTCATTGGTTGTTTCTACGGGGATTTAAAATTTCATTGATTGTTTCTACGTGGATTTAGAATTTTATTGGTTGTTTCTACGTGGATTTAGAATTTCATTGGTTGTTTCTCATGGCATGGGGATTGGATATTTCTGCCGTCCTCAAAATTAGAGTAGGATCCTATCCTCATAGACGTATACACCGCCCATGGGAGTCAACTTAAAGAACCTACCACAGTGCCTCTTTCAAGGTCAAATTCAATTACTATTGATATTATTATTATTATTATTATTATTATTATTATTATTATTGTAAATTATTCGATTTACGCCTTTTAGGGATGAGGTAAAATAACTGCTTTATATTTTGCCTCCTTATTTCTTCACCTTTTCAAAATGTTACTTACTTCTAACCAGATATTAGCAGGCTTCTTGCTTTTATTTGGAAAACTCCGAACTTACGAACACTGTAGCGAAACGTGGGTCTGTCTAGAATTTATGTTTTCTTAATCTCCATTTCTGCTAAATTATATTGCAGCGCGATGAATCAGCTAACTTGCGTTTTGGGATTTTTTGTCAAATATTTTGTTAGTCAGTCTTTCGGACTTAATTCGGAGCAAGTGATCATAAATGAGAATTATAATTATTGTCATTATTATTCAATGAAATTACTATAACATGATTTAAAGAAATTTCAGAATGTGCGGTGCGGTAGTTTTCACACCTGTCAGCACCGGCTTTCTGGGGAATGGGTATAACAACCTTCTGCCGAAAATCAGATGGGACATCTCCTGTCTCATACATCTTACACACTAAATGGAATAACCTTCCCATGCTGGTTTCTCTTAAGACAGTCGGTAATTCAGAGGGAATGTCAACAATTCCAGGTGCCTTATTCCTATTTAGGTCTCTCACAGCTCTGTCAAACTCTGACCTCAAAATTGGGTTGCCCATTTCTTCAGCATCAACAGCCTCTTCATGTTCCAGAACCAAATTATCTACATCTTTACCTTGATACGCCTGTAGGATATACTCCTGCTATCTTTGTGCTTTGTCTTCTTTCCCTAGAAGTGGCTTTCCATCTGAGCTCTTAATATTCATACACCTAGATTTCCTTTCTCCAAAGGTTTCCTTGATTTTCCTGTATGCAGCATCTACCTTTCCCAGGACCATACAACTTTTGACATCCCTGCATTTCTCCTTCAGCCATTCTTCCTTAACTACCTTGCACTTTCTATCCACTTGATTCTATAATCGCTTGTATTCTTTTCTGCTCTCTTGTATTCTCGTCGTTCATCAATCAGGTCTAGTATCTCCTGACTTATCCATTGTTTCTTACTTGATCTTTTCTTCCTTCCTAACATTTCTTCAGCAGCCCTACTGACTTTATTTTTCATGACTATCCACTTTTCCTCTATTGTGTTTCCTTCAGCCTTTTCATTTAGCCCTTGTGCAACATGTTCCTTGAAATAATCACTCACACTCTTATCTTTCAACTTGTCTAGATCCCATCTTTTTGCATTCTTTCTTTCTTTCTTTCTTTCTTCAATTTCTTCAACTTCAGATGGCATTTCATGACCAACAAGTTGTGGTCAGAGTCCACGTCTCCTCCTGGGAAAGTTTTGCAATCCAACACCTGGTTTATGAATCTCTGCCTAATCATAATGAAGTCTATTTGATACCTTTCAGTGTCTCCAGGTCCCGTCCATTTCCAAAATTGCCTGAAAAATCACGGAAACGGGGTTTTAAAGTCTATTTCAGTGACATTGTGTAATGCAGCTTGCTAGATTAAAGGCGGCATTTTAATACTGAAACCAACTATGGTATACAATATTAATGAAAGAAGTACAGCACCTTGTATGAATGGTCACCGTGCTGGCCTTTGGCTACAGGGGTCCCGGGTTCAATTCCCGACAGGGTCGGGAATTTTAACCCTAATTGGTTAATTTTTCTGCCACAGGGGATGGGTGTACGTGTTGTCTTTATCATAGTATCATCCTCCTCTAGACGCTCAGGCCGCCTACGAGCGTCACATCGAAAGACCTGCACCTGGCGAGCCGAACATGTCCTCGGACACTCCCGTCACTAAAAGGCATACGCCGTTACATTTTCAATTGAACAGCCACTCGAAATTGTTCTAATGCCCAGAGGAGGTATCTGGGATGAGTACTAAGTGATTACGATATGTACAACCTCTTACAACAACAATCCAAACCACAATAATTCGGGCATTTCCTGTTTCGTGTTAATGACGACATATGCTACATTGTGTGGTAGAGGTAATTATTATATTATTATTAATATTAATATTATCATTATTGTGTAGATGTACATAATATTGAGCTTTTTACTCATGTACATAAATCACCTTTTATGGCCATACTTATACACTTACTTAGCAAATATCATGGGATAATCTCCTAATAGCGTGTGGGGCCTCCTCTGGCCCTGCGAACTGCAGTGAGACGCCATGGAAGTGAGTCGACAAGTCCCTGGTAGTCCTCTGGACGCAGCTGAAACCAAATCGTATGCAGAGCGGCCGCCAATGCTGGTATGTTCGTGGGTGCAGGATCCATGGCACGGAGCCTGCGTTCCAGGACATCCCAGATATGCTCGATAGGGTTCATATCGGGGCTGTTAGGTGGCCATGGCAGTCATTGGACCTCCGCTGCATGTTCCTGGAACCATTCCCGGGCGACGTGGGAGCGATGTGACGGCGCGTTATCATCTTGAAACACAGCAGAACCGTCTGGGCGCTGGAAGGACAAAAATGGGTGGAGATGGTCTCCGAGCAGCTCAACCTACCGCGTACTATTCAAAGTTTCTTCGAGAACAACTAGGGGGCCCATTCCATACCAGAGAAATGCACCTCAGACCATAACAGAGACACCAGCGCCATGGACCACACCTTCGATGCAGGCGGGATCCATCGCTTCATGTGGTCTGCGCCATACACGGTGCCTCCCATCGGCATGCTGCAGTTGAAATCGTGATTCGTCCGACCATATCACGTTACGCCATTGTTCCAGTGTCCAACCCTCGTGACAAACGCGCATCGTTGTGCCCGATGACGTTGGGTTAACAGTGGCACTCGTGTCCGGCGCCGGCTCCCATACCCGATAGAACCCATGTTCCTACGGATTGTCCACTGGGAGACGTGTCTAGCACGGCCTCTGTTGAATGGAGCCGCGATTTGTTGCACGGTTGCCCGTCTGTCCCTATTGATAATCCGTATCAGATGTCGCCGGTGACGGTCATCGAGGGTGGCTGGACGGCCGGTCATTCGTCTGTTGTGGACCGTGATAACCGCATTCAACCATTCACGATACACCCTGGACACGATTGATCGTGTGAAACCGAATTTCCGCACCACATCCGAAATCGCACTTCCCATCCGTCGGGCACCGACCAGTATACCCCATTCGAACGATGTCAGCTCACGACGACGTTCCATGTTACAACTGTCACATGCACAACCACTGCTCACAAGTTCTCCTATACAACTGCCGCTGGCACAAGGGGCGTGTGGTGCGCAGACAACACATCTGCGCATCAATGCCCCGCTATCCCATGACATTTGCGCAGTCAGTGTATATCTATTTACTTTATTATGTATTGTGTTCTCTTTATGCATTGCTCATACTTTTCATTTTGTATCTTACTTTTTTATTTTGACTTTTTGTCTTTCATTTTATCTTCATGCTCCGGATTTCATTTATTTTACTTCATTATATTTTGTTTGTTGAATTTTTCACTTCTTTCCTAATTTGTTGTTCAAATCTCTAATATTTAGCTTGTACATACCTTTTATATATGTATTATCTGTAAATTACGTGGGTAAGTGTACATAAGAGAGAGCCACGAGCTCTAACTTCGCTACTGCTAAAGTCAAATAAATAAATAAATAAATAAATAAATAAATAAATAAATAAATAAATAAATAAATAAATAAATAAATAAATAAATAAATAAATAAATAAATAAATAAATAAATAAATAAATAAATAAATAAATAAATAAATAAATAAATAAATAAATAAATAAATAAATAAATAAATAAATAAATAAATAAATAAATAAATAAATAAATAAATAAATAAATAAATAAATAAATAAATAAATAAATAAATAAATAAATAAATAAATAAATAAATAAATAAATAAATAAATAAATAAATAAATAAATAAATAAATAAATAAATAAATAAATAAATAAATAAATAAATAAATAAATAAATAAATAAATAAATAAATAAATAAATAAATAAATAAATAAATAAATAAATAAATAAATAAATAAATAAATAAATAAATAAATAAATAAATAAATAAATAAATAAATAAATAAATAAATAAATAAATAAATAAATAAATAAATAAATAAATAAATAAATAAATAAATAAATAAATAAATAAATAAATAAATAAATAAATAAATAAATAAATAAATAAATACCATTGATAAACTAGAGTGCTACAGTGGTTTTTGAGAATAATGGAGTGTGTTGTTCTGGAAAGTAGGAAGAGAGAATCTTTGGAAGAAATCTAAACACATACATTTCCACTTCGTTCTCTATGAGGAATTTATAATCACTAGAGGAAGCACAACTTACGCAAGAATGCTTTTTGAAGTAAAACCGCATACAACATAGACGTGGGAATTGGTGGAAAAATCGGAGTACAATAAAGGTTAATCCTCACTAGATCAAATTTTAGTACTTGAGTAAAACGGACGACGAAGAAATTGCTCGAGTTTATTTACTGTACTGGATGGGTAGGCCTATACTTACAAGAACTAAAGTTCTACACAAACGACTTCTCTAACAAAACAATAGAAGCTTTCTTTTGCTACTTTTTTAACGTCACACAAACAAGCCGAATGTTTTTGCGATGGAAGGAAAGGGAAGTTCTAGACCTGAGAAGGTAACGGCCGTAGCCTTAATTAAGGTACACCCCCAGCATTTTTCTGGTGTGAAAATGGGAAACCACGAAACAATAGAAGTAAAAGCTCATTTAAAAGATGAGAACGAAAGCGTACTTAATCAGGACGTTGAACACTGTGTAAACAGAAATGCTTTGAGTCGAGAACATCACAATAAAATGTTATCATAGTAGTTAAGATTTATAATTTGAAGTTTAACCCCGGTGTACGTTTAGAAGAGGTTAGAAGAAATGAATATCCGAAAGTTGATTGTGCCTTTTAACGTTATTATTGCCTTATTATATGTAAGAAGGCCAAAGTGTGGCATAGACTCTCAAACTGGCTTTATTTTGATTCGATTTATACAAAATTGAAATGGAATTACAAATATAAATCTTTGATAAGGGTCTTTATTCATTCGAAACTGCCTCCAGTCAATACATATAATTCTGAAACAGTTCTGATCACTTTGATACAGTTCCCATTAACTACTTATCCATCAAGCAGTTCCAAAAATGAAGGCATCTTGTCCCTTTCGTCCTACCTATTTTGAGAAGAACACTTGGTTGCAGCACGCTGTAATTTCTACAGAAGAATTCCTCGATCAGCTAACAGTAGGTCATTGAAAGAAAAATGCCAAATGGGGGATTTTTTCTTGCTTTTATAAAAAAATTAGCATGTGACAAATTATGGACTGCATACGTATCTAATACATTTCTGCAGAAATGAATGTCATACAAATTATCACAAAGAATGAATGCATTGTTCATAGACACACGAGGCCACAATTATACTAGCTAGAATCTCAAATCCCAGTGGGTGTTACTGAGGGCATTATCGCAGCTCGACATAGTGTAAACAGCTGCCTTTCATAATGAAACTGGAAAATAGATTGTTTGAGCAAAGCCAATACACGTGTGGTCACAAAGTATGCACCTCAAGGGATGTTCTCCTTGGTATTGTGTTTCGACAATGGTTCAGCAGATTTCCGGATTTTATTTCCGTGCTGCTGATATAATAGGAAGGTGCTTGTTTGTTACTTGTTTGGATCATCAGACCATAGATTACATCTGCTCTAATCTGCTTGTCATATTCATACCTCCTCTACCGGTACAATTTTTACCGCTTACACTTCTCTAAAAAAATAATATAACAGGTCCTGTGTGTTTATAGATGTGGCCTATCATTCTGTCTCTTCTTCTAGTCAAATTTCTCCAAATCTATCATCTGTCTCCAATTCTATTCAGCAACTCTTCCTTCGTAATTCGATCTATCCATCTCACCTTCAGCATTCTTCTGTAACACCACATTTCAAAAGCTTCTATTCTCTTTCTTTCTGAGCTAGTCATTGTCCATGTTTCACTTCCATACAATGCTACGCTCCAGACGGAAGTCTTCAAAAGATCTTTCTTCACAATTTTCTTTACGTCGCCCCGACACGATTTGGCGACAATTGATTAGGAAAGCGCGAAATTATTTAAGGTCTGGTGAAAATCCATACTCAGGAAAAAAATCTTTATAATTCCTATATCAATATCCGAAGTGTGCAAATTTATTTCCTTAAGAAATTCTTCCCTTGCTCCTGTTACTACACAAATAACAATTACAATGTTCATCTACTTCCTTTAAGACGTCATTTCCTAATCTAATATTTCCTGCATCACCTGACTTCGCACGACTGCACTCGAGTATATTGATGATAACCGAGCTCAATAGCTGCAGTCGCTTAAGTGCGACCGGTATCCATTATCCGGGAGATAGTGGATCGGCAGCCCTGAAGGATGGTTTTCTGTGGTTTCCCATTTTCACAGTAGGCAAGTTTTGGGACCGTACCTTCATTAAGGCCACGGCCGCTTCCTTCCCACTTCTAGCACTTTTCTGTCCCATCGTTGCCATAAGACCCATCTGTATATTAGAACCCCATGAAAAAAGCAATTATTTACTAGAAATAATATGCCATACCAACTTCATCACAATATTTTAAATTATTTTCTTCGATGAAAATCTCAAAATGTCTAGGTTCCTTTTATGGTTTCCATGTGAAAGCTGGACATTAGGAATGCAAGAAAAGAGAAAACTAGAGGCAGTTGAAATGTGGATCTGGAGAAGAATGCAGAGGATAAGTTGGACGGAAATGAAGAGCAATACCGAAGTCCTCAGAGAGAGAAGAGAAGAACGGAGTCTGATAACAGAAATTGAAATACGGAAAATAAAATTTATTGGTCACATTCTGCGGCATGAGGAGTTCCTTTGTAATATCATTGAAGGAAAAATTGCTGGAAGAAGAGGAAGGGTACGACACAGAGTGTCATACTTCAAGAACCTGCTTCTGAGGATGAGACCTACGCTGAGTTGAAAAGACTGCCTCAAGATAGACAACTTTGGCTGCAGCGACAAGGCTTAGCCTTTAGAATATGATGATGATGATGATGATGATGATGATGATGATGATGATGATGATGATGATGACCTCTTTTAAAGTTGTTTTTAAGTTATCTGTTTCATTGCTGAACCAACAGATTATAAAAATTTACCATGTTTATTAATGGAAAGACTGATTTCATTTGAATTATATTTACAGACTCACCCTGTCAAAAATCTGACAAAAATCCATACGCTCTGAGTCAGAATATGGTCGATTAAAGGTGCCAATATTACTGTTGATCAGCAAAATGGAGTGAAGATCAGGTCGTGTTACGCAAAGACTTGTTTATTTGTATTCCTTGGCTCTGATGACAAGGTTCGCTGTCTCTGATATCAGAGAGCACCTCGTTTGAACTAACGAGGCTTATTGAAGCCTGTTGTATTCTTTAGTCCGGATAAGAAAATCCTGCTAAGAAAAACATTACATGCACAATAGATGTACGAACGTTAAACAGACAAGTTGGAGAGAATTCAGCATTAATTTCATATACTGAATGAAATAGGAGGAAAAAGCATGATCTGAGTCAGGAATTAGAGAAAAAGAATATCAAAGTGATGCGCAACATTATAGGTACTTTTAAAACGCCATTGAAGGAAGGTTGAAAGAGGAGGTCGCACACTATTGCACTTGAGGTGCGTAGAGAGAAATACAAGTATTACGAAGGTCTCAGGAAATTAGCTCAAGAATCGAGAGATTAAGGATACGAGCTGCTCGACTAAGCAGTATAATCTTAGCTGTCAGTGGAGAGATAGCGTTTAATGACATCAATAGCCCAATAAGTTCACGTCGAGCTTTAAAGCTTAGAAAACATCATAGGAAGATTCAATTGAGGAAAATATTAGTTTATATATGCTTTAGCTGGTAAGACCTAGTGTTTACAGTGTACTATGTCTTCTGGTGTGGGCTAAAGCAATTTTGTCACTTTCATTGATCTGTCTCAGTCCTATCCTCGGCTTTGACAATATGAAAGTGACTGAGGTATGATCCGTGCTAGTAATGCCAATCCTTATGCAGCCCGCCCCTGCTAGGAATTGTGTGAAAATGTTGCTCATAGGGTCGGTTATTGCACGAATTTCAAGGGGCTTGACAAACTGATATGTAATAGCAACTTCTTGCTCAGTGAGGAAAGTAACGGAAAAAAGCATTACTCTTCATTTTCTTTCAGTGACGCCTAGGCAATCTATAACAGCTAATGTTGGAGTTGTTGAGGATCCAACCAGCCTTCGGGCTGAGGGCTGAACATACATACTGAACGATGAGTAAGAGTGCTCCATATTTTCCAAACTTTTTGAACCCATTTTAGAGAAACTGTGTAATCATTTGATAGGAAATCTGTCACCTGGGTGACAGCCCTAAGTGCAGATCATTGATGACTGATTGAATGATTTACAGAGCCTGACGTCGCACTATTGATTCCAAATCAAGTACAATCATTTTTTTCCTTCTTTGTATTACTGTCAAACGTTAAATTAATAATCACATTTCAATCAAGTAGGCTACGTTTCTTAAAACTTTTAATTGCGTTTATCTACCTCAAAACTCTTTTAACACTTTGCCATGCACAAAATGTTCCCTGCGACTGAGTTCTTATCGGATTCACATGCAATTTCTTAAGACCGTTTGAATATGTACAGGAAATAAAATTAGTTGGACATATTATAGTCAGTTTTTACTACTAAAGCCCAGATTTTTAAGCACTTACAGGTTAAACTGGAAACTAATTTGGTTAGTAGGAAGTGTCGGCCACCCACTCCTCCACACTGTAGCAAGAGTAACATACATTACAGGGGGTTATGATGGACCGTACCCCTGATGTTTATGCAAACCCCATAGCATAGTCGTTGTGAAGGTAGACTATACTTGCTACTAGCTTCTGTAAGTTTGCATTCTAACCTATTAAATGCATAAAAATCTGCTACTCCTGAAATAGCACGAAACTAGATCTTTGCCTGTTGAATGAATAATGAAAAAACTGAAAACGTATGCCTCCAATAGTTTGTACTTGACTGAAACACCCGGAGTTATTCTTAAATATATGAATATTTTTGACAAATCTGCCAAATTAGAGCCCACAAAACTTAAAACTGTGCTACAAGGAGCATTTCCTTGCAACATATGAAAATAAAATTGTCGATAACTTTGAAACCAATTAACTAATCAACTCAAAATTTTGTGTAGGACTAAATCTAATTAATACGTGTGTGTGCATTTAATACTTGGTTTTATTAAATGGTGAATTGTGGAAATTAAATATTTCAGTCATGACCCCCCTTAAGAATACCGTAGTGAAGGCAAAAAAAAAAAAATCAACTGTGTTTCTCTTTTTCTTCAAGGATTGTAAACTTGAAGGTTTCGCTGTGAACTCCTGCAAGTGATACAGCATGCTACGCCTGTTGAAAAATGTTGATCAGGGAGACGTTGAATCTCACTGTATGCAAATCCAGGGGAGTGCTACGAAAGAACAGAAGGAAAGTATTCACTAATGAATATCGCTAAACTTGAAGATCAACATTTCTGAATGATCATCAACTTTCGGTACAAGAACGCACTTAAATAGAAATAAGTTAGCAATTTGTGTATAGCTATTCATGCCAAATTGCAAATGTATTTCCGTCAGAATTAGTGGCTTATAGTACTAGAATGCAGAGAGATCGGGCAAGTGGACACGATGGTGGTATAATGAAACTTAGTTGGAAGTTCGTAACAAAGTACAGGCCAGTAAACCCAGTCTCTTCCTGCCACCAAGTTTGGAGTAACTCTCTTAGCCATTACTAGCAGGCTGGTTTAGCTCCTCCTTCATACAAGTCCCGTACACTGAACATCAACCCTTTCTCCTTGCAGAATATCTTCACTGTTACCATGAACAAATGACCGCTTATTCATCTAATACATTAGATTTTTCCTGTCTTCAAAGTACATACATACATCTTCATTATAGACCGTTAAGCCTGTCTGTCTGTAAGCCTATATGAATTTACTAAACGCCGCCACAGTTCTCTATTTGCAACTAGTTCTGCGGATTCGTTTAGTTCTATACCTCTTATCTTTAAATTATTAGAAACTGAGTATGATCACCGTCGTCTTGTTCTCCCTGTACTTACCCTCCATAGCAGAGTCCATTATTCTCCTATGTAACCTATCCTCCTCCATTCATCTAATATGACCCCATCATCGAAGCCGCTTTATGCGTACAGTTTCATCCACTTCTCTCACTTCTTTGTGCCAGCAATTATTCTCGCTGCTTTTATGTCTGTTACCTCTAACTTATCAATAAAGTATCCCGAGTTCACCCAGCTTTCATTCGCAACTCTGAGCTCGCTGCATTAGCTTCACTGCACCTTGATTCAGTTTCACTTATTACCCCACTATCCTAGGAGAACACTTATCCTTAATACATAAAATGATCTACCTGTTCCAGCTTTGTAACTCCAATCTGACCAAACAGTTCTCTTGGATTTCTTACCTACTGACACCAATTCAGTCTGCGAAAGTATAATTTTCATACCATACGCATTGCACCTATTTTCAAGCTCCAATATATTAGATTGCAGGCTTTCGGCACAATCCGCCATTAAGACCAAGTCATCAACGTAGGCCAGACTGATTACTACATTTCCACCTAACTGAATCCCTGCTTGCCACTTTAGAGTAGCTAAAAAGAAATGAGAGTGAGGTGTAAAATTAGCCCAGTTGACTTTGATAGACGTCTTTTGGATGAACTCCCACTTTAGGTGTCTTATTCAAAACGGATATTTGCCTTTAGCTGTGTGAATCCTCTTATTCCTACTCCACTTTCCCAAAATTTTCAGGTCAGAACTACGCGCAGATTCGTTCAGTTTTACAGTTGGATGCCCGTCATGATATCAACCCTATGTGAGGGATGTATTCTATATTACGTGCCCCTGTGGTAGTTGGATATGAGGTGTGTTACGCGTATATGAATTCAAATTTGTAAGTTAATATTAAAAATATATGTACAGATAACATTTATCAAGTGTTTCGTATCTCGAAATGTACAATATGTTATAAATTAGAGCTCGGATTTTTATGCAGTAATAGTTTAGAACTCAAAATTATTGTAGCGAGGAACGCGTACAGGCTACCTGCACAATGGTTATGCTATGAGATTTGCATAAACATTAAGGGTACTGCCCCATTCCGAACCCCTAGAATTTATGTTACTCTCGCTACATTATGGAAGAGCGAGCGCCAAAATGTGTTTGCATTTTAGCCTATCTCTAAAAGCAAGTCAGACTGGAGCGATCTATATATAAAGGTATAAAAATAAAAAAGACGACGTGAATTAATGATGCACTTCCAGAAATATCAGAAATTTGAAACTTGGTACCGGAGAAAAATCGAAAATTGTGAAAATTCCCCGAAGGGGCTCGCTATGGGGGCTTCAAATTTTGGGCTCAGAATAAGAACGCAGTCGTATAATTTATCCAAAGCGACAACCTATAAGTTCCATGGGCTTAAACAAATTCGTGAATTTCCTAATTTTGATCCCCTTCCCCCCAAATCAAGATGGCGGCACAATTTGCCTGTCGAGCCATAAACTAGAAATTTTGTGAAATTATAGCTTTTAGCATGTAACCGACGGAAAAATTCCAAGATGTTCAAATTTTTCATTCTTTACCCCACAAAATATCGAAATATGGAGGCAATTTTAATGACTATGCAGACATTCTTTTGTGCTATTTGTTGGACAAACTGTAAGTCGTATCACAAAACGAATGGCGCAATCTCGTTCAATTTGTAGTGATCTACATCTTTGAACCTGTGACTTTTTGTCGAATCTCTCCCCCTTAAATGTTAGATTTAGCTGTATTTCCGGATTGTTCGTAAATTTGGTGATTTTTACACGTATATTTCATTGTTTGACACACTTATAGGAAAGATAGATTAATCAAGTTTGGTGTGTAGATTGGTGGGATTAACGGCCGTATGTGGACCAAATTTCATGATTGTAGCTTATACATAAGTATGCAAAACATAACGTAAAGCTTTAAAAATGTACCCAAATTTCACCCTATTCAAATTTTCTAACTCAATTTAACCCATAAATATTGAAGATATGAGAAAATATTTTATAACAAAATATGTTGAAGGATAAAAGGGGCGTCTGATGGTGGAAACTGTTTGTTAATATGATGTACCGTTTAGGAGTAATTAATCTCGAAGTGGAGGTCAGGACTTTAATAAATTTTATACAATTAATTACCGCATGTAAAGTAATTTATGTAGAAATCCGTATACTATGTAGAAAGCCGTAGCGAAGCACGGGCACATTTGATAGTTACTGCATAAAAATCCGGGCTTTAGTTCTTATCTTAATGGAAAAAGTTTTAAAATATCTAAGTGGGTCATGTTGTAGCTTACCTGACCATCGCCCGACTCCTTGGTTGAATGTTCAGTGTTTGGGCCTTTGGTTCGAAGGGTCCCGGATTCAATTTTCGGTGAGTTCGGGGTTTCTAATCGTCTTTGATTAATTCTTCTGACCCAAGTACTGGGTGTCTATGATTTCGTATTACTCCCTTCTTCATTCACACACAACACATTACAGTACGAAACACCATAGAGACATGTAAGGTAGGAGGCCAATATTTCATCTCATTAGCAGATTTGAACTTGTTGAAATTCAGGAATATTATGGACAAGGCTAGACACTGGAGTATGTATTACGGAATACATTCTCCACTTACGAACAAGTAAATTGAAACTGTTAAAACGAAAACATGGCAGAAACTAACCTACCTAAAAGTGTTCGTAATTTCGTCCCCCCCACCAAATTTATGAAAAGTACAATAAATTTTAATACATTTTCCTTTTTAATCCTTAATAAACACTTTAGAAATAATAAATTACAGTACTTGAAGGGCATTTATGAAAAATATATTCTTGGTATTCATTTTAACATAGTTTTTCAGCGGTGTTCGTGGGATGTTAAACGCTTTACTTACATGTTTCTAACCCATTATCTTGTCTATCGCTGCCTTAACAGACATTCCCATAGTCTCGTATCGCCATTCCCTACATTTTTCCACCTGAAAGTAATAATTAACTTCATAAATAACGAATAAAATAAAGGCGGAGGAAATTACGAACATTCCGCGATCCAGGTCACAATGCCTTATTTCCAGAGATGATTTATTTTTCTCCAAAGGGGTCTAAAATCCAGGTCAGCGGCCTCTCATAATAGTAAAACTCATGGTAAAGCAGAACCATGGTGTTCCTCCTATACTGGTACTAATCACAGGTAAGGTAGACCCGTGGTATTGCACACAACATAGCATCACTCATAGGTAACACAGACCGATGGTGTCCCTCACATAAGGGCACCATTCTCAAGCAACACAGATTCATGGTATTCCTCACATAGTGGTACCATCACAGGCTAAGTACACTAAGGGTATTCCTCACTTGGTGATACTAATCGAAGGTCACGTCGATCCATGGTATTTCTCGCGTAATGGTACTAATAACAAGTAGTCTCGTGGTTCTAAGGCCATCATCCCTTAGTCGTCCGACTTGTTCGCTGAATGATCAGCGTACTGGCTTTCGGTTCATAGGGTCCCGGGTTCGATTCCCGGTCCGGTCGGGGATTTTAACCTTTATTGGTTAATTCCATTGGCCCGGGGGCTGGGTGATTGTGCTGTCCCCAACATCTCGGCAACTCACACACACCACACATAACACTATCCTCCACCACAATAACACGCAGTTACCTACACATGGCAGATGACGCCCACCCTCATGGGAGGGTCTGCTTTACAAGGGATGCACTCGGCTAGAAATATCCACGCGAAATTATTATTATTATTATTATTATTATTATTATTATTATTATCCCTTGGTCGCCTATTACGACAGTCAGGCAGGCTCTACTATGTATAATAGGCATCTTGCATCAGTAGGAAACGTATACTAATATATATAATTAATAATTGGAATAAAGTACAAAAAGTATAAATATAGAACTGAGGAGGAGACGCAGCCGCTGATGATGGAATAGGTTTGAGAAATGGATGCTTAGTTTTCGTTTAGCTGTAGTCAAAAGAGGAAATGAATTAACGGAGAGAAAAGTAAGTAAGAGGAACTCTCAACTACTAGCACTCACCCGCTATCTCGCTCTACCGTTTCCCACAATCGACTTTCAAATAACAGAGCAGTGACTGTGTTACAGGGAAAAGGATACATGTATCTGACAGAAGCAGCTGCTACATAGGGGCAGGACTTGAGGGTGGGTTTGGTGCTGTGGTTTTGTGTTATTTCTTTTACTTTTTTTTTTTTTTTTCAGGAGTGAGCAGTAGTCATGGTGGTGTGGGTTCTCGAGTGTTGGGTTGGGGGTTGAATAAGGCACAATAATAAAAAAGAAATGTTACTACGGGAATATTCCCGTATATGCGTATGCATAACACTGTCCATCTGCCCGTCTTTCTGTCTGGTTAAACACAGACACAAGAGAAAATGAAAATGAAAGAAAATTATGTTCCTCAAAAGAAAAAATAATGTATGTAAAAATAACTCGGAGTGAGACTGCTGAAGCAGAATGATACAAAAAAATGGAAGTGGAAAAAGCTGTCATATCAGGGAATAAAGTCTACTTTTAAAAAACGAAGTAGTAAGTTTATTTTCCAAAATTACCGAATCCAAAATATTAACATTGAGATGATGATGAAATATGCACATTGGTAGGACGCTTCATAATGTAAAAAAGAAGTCTAAATGGCCAAAATCAATGTCAGGCAGTGATGTTGTAACATTTCAAGCCAATAAATGCCACATTGCACGCAGGTGAATTGTCCAAAATATAACATATCCATGTAGCCAATGAGGAGCCATTTCCGGGTCATGTGGCCAGACGTAAGAGAACACTAGTGGATCCGTTATAAATAGGTAAGGTAACTCGTCTTTATTTTTTTTCTTCTTCTTGTATGAATCTGTTTTGAGACAGGTATCAACTAGACAGCCTCCATGATTCTCTGTCCTGAGCATCTTGCTTCAGTTGTTCATAGATTCTCCCTTGTTTGACAACTGTTAACATTCCAAATCTTCTTTCTCTTCCTTTTCTTCCATTTATTTTTCTTGAAGAAAATTTCTACATAGTATGTGATCCAATTAGGTGTATCTTCTCTCCTACTTTTCTTAGCACTTCATCATTTCTCACTTTATCTGTCCACTTCACTTTTTCCATTCTTCTCCACAACCATATTTCAAAACATTCCAAATACTTTGTTTGTTTGTTTCTTTGTTTGTTTGTTTGTTAATGTCCATATTTCAGCTCCATATGACACCACACTTCACACAAAACACTTTGCGAACCTCTTTCGTAAATCAATAGGGATTGCCTTAGATGTCAAAAGCCCTCTCACCTTTTTTAAAGCTTCTTTTCTCACAGATATTCTGCTTCTTATTTCTTCTCTACAGCTCCCATTCCATGTCAATACACTTCCCAAATATCTGAATGACTTTACTTATTCCAATGTATTTCTCTGTAGTGTTATATTAACATAAATTTCCTCATTTCATCTTCTCATCACCTTAGTCTTCCAAAATGTGACTGTGGTGCTGAAAAATAGTCAATCCATTACTTAGTGGCCGAGTGCCCAAACTATGCATATTGTAGGCACATCAAGGACTTTTTAACAGTTACAACGGATGCTGTATGCTACATAAAGTACTTGAATATTTCTGTATATTATATATATATAAGAAGTTTTACTTCAATAGCAGGAACGTTTATATTTTCGAAGTTTGGAGTGAGAAAGTCAGCAGAACAGAGTGTTCGTTGAAAAGTCATATTTTTTTTGACAGTTGCTTTACATCGCACCGACACAGATAGGTCTTATGGAGACGATGGAACAGGAAAGGGCTAGGAATGGGGTGGAAGCGGCCGTGGCCTTAATTAAGATACATCCCCAGCATTTTTCCTGGTGTGAAAATGGGAAACCACGGAAAACCATCTTCAGGGCTGTCGACAGTGGGGTTCGAACCCACTATATCCAGAATACTGGACACTGGCCGCACTTAAGCGACTGTAGCTATCGAGATCGGTAAGTCATAGATTACACTCGCCATAACACACATTCCGCGGGAAAGATGGCAACACTGTTGTTACGTATCGATACTGTCCACGCTGTGGTAGGAGAACTACATAGTTACAACTCACAGGTGCACGCTGTTGTGGGGTTATGTCTTTGTTAGTGAGCGGACTGGCCTGGTGTGTTCGTCTAGCTGTAGAAATGGAAGCAAACAAAGAAGAGCAGAGAAGTGTGGTTCGTTTCCTGGAGGCGGAGCGCTATAAAGACACTTTGCAGAAACTGTGACGGGCCATAAATTCAAAACGGAGTCATCATATTGCATGATAATGTTCGCCCCCATATTTAAAATCTGGTGAAGGCTAAGCTTCAGCGATTTGGTTGGGAAACACTTCAACGTCCTCCGTACAGACCGGACCTGTCACCTTATGATTTTCACATTTTTGGCGACCTAAATGAAAACATTCGAAGACACCGGCTTAATTCGGAAGAGGGCGTGTAAGAGTGGATATGGTTGTGGATCCGTCAGCGAGCTACCTCTTTCTACAAAAGTGGAATTGATTATCTTGTCTCCCCGTGGGATAAATTTATTAACGCTTTTGGTAATTACTTTCGAATAAAAGCATTTCATGGTCACGCTGTAGCGGGTGTTTGGTTTTAATTTGACTGTCCATTATAAGTAGCACTTGATGTAGGTAAAGTGGACGAAGCCTTCTAAATTTGCATGACGTGTTTTTTTTACCATACAAAGTCCTTCCATTCACGGAGGGTAGGAAGGTTTGGATGAAGATTACTGTTATTACCAGGATAAATAGCAATATGGCGTAAATAAATAACAACGAATGAAGGAGGGAGTAAAGTAAGTAAAAATATTATAATGAATATGAGATTAGGATGTGGTAGGGGAGTCTGAGTTGGGAAAGGAAAGAAAGGAAGTTAGTATTCAAGACGAGGGGGTTAGGTGATATAAAGGAACAAGTACTAACAGTAG
Organism: Anabrus simplex; assembly: GCF_040414725.1. Taxonomy (NCBI): domain Eukaryota; kingdom Metazoa; phylum Arthropoda; class Insecta; order Orthoptera; family Tettigoniidae; genus Anabrus; species Anabrus simplex. The sequence continues at coordinate 32,164,520 of NC_090276.1, read as the reverse complement.
ATTTTGAATGGAAGGGTAGATTTCTACAAAGAAATATTCTTATGCCTCAAGCGATATTTAAATTTAATACATATAGTCTATACCCCAGATGTGGAGGATTGTTAGGAAGGGTGGGGATAAAATGGAAGTTAAGCTATCCGGAGACTGAAGGAGAGGGTTGCCAAAGAGGAGAGAAAGAATGTTCTGTTTCATTATTCTTGTACGACCGTTTTTCCAATCTCCTTTGATTCTTAAAATAACTGTCTGAGAAGAGGACTAGCTACTTCATTCTAAGAGAGATAAAAAAGAAGCCAATTAACTTAAAAAATAAACCTCTGCACTGTTAAACAAACAACTCAACAGAGTTTCTTATTGATTTAAGGAATCAAGTACTCAGATCAGGCTTATATCTGGTTCCAGACAAACTCTTCTTACAGTAAATGAGATAGAATTTTCATGGGCAAAGCAAAATGTATACAATTTCTTTTGGGTGTAATTCAAATCATTTTCTTGCAAGTAGGATGCTAATGGAAGTGACAGAAGTGAAGAATATACTGCATATTTAGTTGTGTTCAATTTAATTTGAATACATGATTTTCTCATGCTTATTCCGATATGCGCTAGATAAATTTAGATCTGTGATATATGATATATATTCTATGTTTCTACTCAGTTAATTTATAGCTATTAACCTCCTCAGTCTACTCAAACTAATTTTGAGTGATACATTTATCTGAAAATTAATAACATTTGGCAACAAAATTATATCTGAAAAACGGAACAAATTAATTAAAATAGAATAGCAGGTTTCGATTTTGTAAGAACATAATCAGATTCCATCAAATAACACTCAACATATTTATGTATAATGTATAAAATTTGTGTTCATTCCTGTTGAAATAATTAAAAATTTGAAGTTACCTTAGTGAAGTTCACTCCTCTCAACCATAGAATGAGATTTATTAAAATCCCGGTAAATAAATGTATTATGAATTTTAAAAAAAGGTAACAGAATAATACCGGAACTGGTATTGCAACAACTCGCATTCTATATCAGAGTGTAGAGAAGTGAGGAAATAATCAAGAGTAGTTAAAAAATTAAAGTTTTAAAGAATTAAAATATCAATAAACACATTATTGTTTATACATTTCACATATGTTTTAAGTGTGATTTGACAGAACCTGACGATATTCTTCCAAGAACGAAACCTTTCCTTCTATTTTAATTAATTTGTTCCCTTTTCAGGTATAATTCTGTTACCCAGTTTTCTTTTTAGAGAGATATGTAAAGAGAGAGTGTGTTTTACGTCTCACCGAAACAGATAGGTCTTATGGCGACGATGGGATAGGAAAGGGCTTGGAGTCGGAAGGGAGTGGCCGTGTCCTTCATTAAGGTACAGGCCAAATATTTTCCTGGTATGAAAATGGGAAATTACGGAAAACGATCTTCAAGGCTGCCAACAGAGCGGTTTGAACTCACTATCCCCCAGATGCAAGCTCAGAGCTGCGCGTCCCCATCCGCACGGCCAACTCGCCCGGATTTTTATAAATGTAATTATTCAAAATTAGTTATAAAAAAACCAAACCAAACCCCATGGCACTACAGCCCTTGAAGGGCCTTGACCTACCAAGCGACCGCTGCTAAGCCCGAAGGCTTGTAGATTACGAGGTGTCGTGTGGTCAGCACGACGAATCCTCTCGGCCGTTATTCTTGGCTCTCTAGACCGGGACCGCTATCTCACCGTCAGATAGCTCCTCAATTCTAATCACGTAGGCTGAGTGGACCTCGAACCAGCCCTCAGATCCAGGTAAAAGGCCCCGACCTGGCCGGGAATCGAACCCGGGGTCTCCGGGTGAGAGGCAGGCACGCTACCCCTACACCACGGGGCCGGCCATGAATCGTAAAGACATTGCAAATGTGTGGAGCCTGCAATTCCTGTGAGAGTAGCGTCAGGGAATGGAGAGAGAGAGTGGACATTAATTTAGGTGAGATGCGTGACACAGTCATTAGTTCATTGTGTCAGATTGAAGTTGCTTACGCTTTCAGTGTGTTCAATACTGTTTCGTGCTATTGTACTGCAATTAGGTAAAGGATAACTCTGCGAGAAAATATGCAAAAATGGGACATTAGCTGTGCATAACTGTGGGGGTGATTAGCTCAGTTGCTTAGCTGCTGTCTTCCCACCCTGACGGCTGAGGTTCGAATCCCGGTGAATTCTGGGTCGAGATATTCTTCGCAAGAACCACGTGGCGTTAGGAAAGACATCTGGCATCAAACCGCCGGCTAAAATGAAGATGAGCCTGGGTGACTCCAGCGACCCCAGAGATAACTGGGATGAGCTGAAGAATGTTAGCTGTGCATAACTGTATAGCACATACACAGAAATATGCGCAGTTAGTGTTGTCGCAGTGAATTCAATATTGAATGGTTCCGAGAAAGGTTTTTCGCCAAGGATTAATATTAAATAGGTTTTTCACTTCTTGGCGGAAGAAATTCAGATGGGCTGGGTTTCAATTCCTGGTCGGACTGGGGACTTTAACCACATCAGCCTAATTCTTCCAGCTTGGGGAGCTGGTCGTTCGCATTCATATTAATAATATTAGTTCACATGCAACACATTGCACTACAAACCATCTTAAAAGCCCTCTTTATGTTGGTTTCAGGGAAAACACCTGGTCGTAAACCTGGGCTAATGCATAATAAATAATGCTGAACTCATAACTGGTAAAATGCTAATAAGGTTAAGAATTCTTACTAACTAGACGCGGTGCTGATATTGCCTCCCAGGTGTGAATACTGTGTTCTTCTAGTTCCTTCTCTACCAAATTTATTAATAATAACAGTAGTAAAAAGTATTCAATAGGAATTGTTTCAAAGCATGGTCTCCTATCATATATGCCTTGTTAACTGTTCCTCTGTCTCACGTCAAACACTGGCTGTTTAGTCTCTAGAAGTGTACGCTGCCAACATCTGGCAGCCCATTACCAGGCAAGCTATTACATTAGTCTAATAATGGAAGGAATAACATATTTACTGTAGTTGGAGCTGAGCGTACAGCATTACCTCCTGTAACTGGGGTATTCAGGTTAAGTCTTTATAAAGGTATCGTAAAACGTTCCATTGTTCCTATTAAACGACAACATGCGCTGAATTAAATTTACTGTAATGCCAAGCAGATAAGAGGAGGTTTTATCTGATGTAGAACTGTGTGTATTGCACTTGAGAATTGTTATGTTTATTAAAGGAGGGTTTGAAAGTATTACTTCAAAATAAACCTTGGGAAAATAGAAAACTTGTAATAAAGAGAGTTCTGAGGAAAGCCATCTCTATGCAGGCCATAGGGGGTCCATGGAAGAGTGAAACGTAAAGGCTTCGACTTTTCATAACCTAGGCACTAAGTGAGATATACTGGTTAACTGTATGGCCGACCGCCATTGATCCCATAAATTAAACTGATAATCAGTTTTGGTATTGACTGAGTGAATCCCGAATGCCACGTACCTGTTCATAAGCGAATATTTCGTTCCTAACATTTTTCGACTTCCTGACAGAGAATCAAAACCGCATCCTTTCGGGTGAAACGAGTATAAATATAGTATCAGTAACAAAGTAAATAAGTCAGTACTTAAGTAAAATAAGATATTAATAAAAATAAAAGGAAGAGGAGGAGGAAAGGAATGAACAAAGGACGAATGGGCAAGGAAGAAGGAAGTAAACAAAGAAATGAAGAAATAAAGAATATGGGAAAGAGTGCAAGTAAGATGGAGGAAATTAATTAATTAATTAATTAATTTAGGTTGGAAGGGAACAGGTTGGAAGAAAGGAGAAATGTAAGTGAATGTGAAAGAAGTAATTTTTATTACAAGTTGCTTTAGGTCGCACCGACACAGACGATGGGATAGGAAAGGGCTAGAACTGGGAAGGAAGAGGCCGTGGCTTTAATTAAGGTACAACCCCAGCATTTTCCAGGTGTGAAAACGGGAAACCACGGAAATCCATCTTCAGGGCTGCCGACAGTGGGGTTCGAACCCATTATCTCCCGGATTCAAACTCACAGCTGCGCGCCCCTAACCGTACGGCCAACTCACCCGGTAAATAGAAAAAGGAACAAAGAAGTAAGTAAAGGTATGAAGAATAAAGAGAGAAAGAAGAAAACAACGGGAAACCACCTGAATTTTTATTTCCTACTACACCTCTTCAGCGATGCCTGGGATTCCTATGACAGTTGTTATGTGGTTCTGTTTTTATTAAACATAGAGTGAGGCAGTTTACTGAGACACATTAGTTTTTTTTTTTTTTTTGGTATCTTAATGCTCACCCGGTTTTATTGATGCGATGTATGAAGCACGTGCCATTATTGTAATATTACCAAACTGTATCGAGCTCCTTTAAGACACTAATATTACCACACTGGTCTGTGGCATGTTGCAACTGTCGTCTACCAGAGGAAGCTTCAGGTGCAGTGTGGTGGTCGCTGAAACAGTTGCAGTGATCGACACTACAGTTCCATTTATGTAGCTTTGTGGATGTGACAGGTATAGCAATGACCGAGTGTATTTGTGTTTCTGTACGCTGATGCAATGCCAAAGCAAGCCTCAATTGCCCCCTAGCAGCAGTCAATCAGACGATAATTCTCCCTTGTCCAACCTCTCAAAATCAGAAGGTCAGTTTCCGAATGCGGTGAGGTTTCCAAGGTCTAGGTAGGATCTTGTAAAGAATTAGCTACGATCTTGAGGGTACATCGAGAACTGGCATCAAAGGTAGAATGTAAGAAGAGTGAGAACAAATCTATGTATGTAAGCGTACGTTGGTTAAATACCAGTTTATGTCTCTCAAATGTTGCCGTCTTTTTAGTATATCTGTGGAAGTCAACAGTAGGCAGGATGTATGTTGTTCGAAATGGGAAACCACGGAAAACCATCTTCAGGGTTGCCGACAGTGGGGTTCGAACCTACTATCTCCCGAATACTGGATACTGGCCGCACATAAGCGACTGCAGCTATTGAGCTCGGTGACAAAGGGATAATGAGACGACTGGTGATTGGTACCATTACATGAAGAACACCATGGATCGATGTTACTTGATTTTAGTACCATTATGTGAAGAACAACATGGGTTTGGGCATTGCCTGTGATTAGTACCATCGTGTGTATTCCACCGAGGCGGAGGAGCGGTCCCGTGGCAACAAGGACTAGCGTCATTGCGGGAGGAGATTCCGTGCGCCGCACTGAATTGCGCTGGTTCCCCGGTATTCAGAACGGGTCTGCATTATCTTTGAGTAGTACTACTACCTGTATATGAGGAGCACCACGAGACTCTGCATTGCCCGTGATTAGTACCGCTGTGTGTGAACAACCATGGGTTTGCGTTGCCTGTGAGTAGTGCCTTTATGTAACGAACACCACGGGTCTGTGTTACCTGCGATTAGTACCACCATGCGAGGAACACCATGAATCTACGTTACGTGTGATTAGTACAACTATAGGAGGAACACCATGGGTCTGCTTTACCAGTGATTGTTTGACCAAGATGAAATTACTGTATGTTCACGATCTAACCTTACCTCTGGTGGTCGCATATAATAACCACATAATAAAGTACACTTTCGGAGGACCGCTTAAATGTTATTAAGAAAATTACGTTTTGTAAAAAATAAAGATCACACATGTCACTGATTTATTCAGTTATGTATGTTGGGTATTCAGTCCGAAAGCTGGTTTGATCCTCTACAGCTCCACCAACACCTGTCATAGATAGCCTAGGTGTCACTGAAGAGGCATACTAGGGAAGTGAGGAGTGAGGTAGTTTCCCGTTGCTTTCCTCACTGAGCCAGAAGTTGCTAATGCATATCAGTCTGCCAAGCCCACTGAAATGCATGCACCAACCGACCTTATGAGCGATATTTTTCACACCATTCATAACAGGGACTGGCTGCATAAGGAATGGCATTACTGGTATCGCTCATACCTCGCTCACTTTCATATTGTCAAAGCCAAGGATGAGACTGAGACAGGTCAATGAAAGTAACAAATTTATTGTAGCCCATACCAGAAGACATAGTGCACTGTAAATGCTACATCCTGCCAGCAAACGCATTATTCATTATACGTGAACTAAAACACACCATTACTGTATATACTGCCTGTACATATACAATTATACATTCACACATTTGAGGTAAGCACTGACACTAAAAACACTTTTCTTTTTTTGCTAGGGGCTTTACGTCGCACCGACACAGAAAGGTCTTATGGCGACGATGGGATAGGAAAGGCCTAGGAGCTGGAAGGAAGCGGCCGTGGCCTTAATTAAGGTACAGCCCCAGCATTTGCCTGGTGTGAAAATGGGAAACCACGGAAAACCATCTTCAGGGCTGCCGATAGTGGGATTCGAACCTACTATCTCCCGGATGCAAGCTCACAGCCGCGCGCCTCTACGCGCACGGCCAACTCGCCCGGTGCTAAAAACACTAGAAATATTATTTATACTTGAAAGGACGTAATGAAATTTTGCCAATAGTTTGGCTGAACTTAAATATGTTAGCACTGTTGTGCAATTACATAATTTCATGAGACTGTTGTCTCCACATGTCACTCGCGCCAGACAACAGTCCCGGAAGCGAGCTGCTGCCCTCTATATACAACTCCATCAAAAAAAAAAACATTATATAAATGAAATACTACAATATTGTCAATTTGAAAACACAAATGAATGATATAATTTCTTAGATATAGTTGTTGTGGGTAGTGTGATTAGCTGCCACTCCCCGAGGCTCGGGTTCGATACCCGGCTCTGCCACGAAGTTAGAAAAGTGGTACGAGGGTTGGAACGGGGTCCACTCAGCCTCGGGAGGTCAACTGAATAGAGGTGGGTTCGATTCCCACCTGAGCCATCCTAGAAGTAGTTTTCCGTGGTTTCCCACTTCTCTTCCAGGAAATGCCGGGATGGTACGGTACCTAACTTTAGGCCACGGCCGCTTCCTTCCCTCTTCCTTGTCTATCCTTTCCAATCTTCCCATCCCCCGCAAGGCCCCTGTTCAGCATAGCATGTGAGGCCGCCTAGGCGAAGTACTGGTCATCCTCCCCAGTTTCTTCCCCCAACCCAGAATCTGAAGCACCAGGACACTGCCCTTTAGGCGGTAGAGGTGGGATCCCTCGCTGAGTCCGAGGGAAAAGCCAACCCGGGAAGGTAAGCAGATTAAGAAGAAGAAGATACAATTATTAATGCGATATGTGCAGTAACAGTGATTAGTACAATTATGAGGGACCTGTTATCTGGATTTTGGACCGAACTATGGGTAACACCTGTTCATATCCAACCAGAATAGTATTTCATTTTTGCTTACGCTATCCTAGAGTCAATCCCTAACAAACTAGGGGGTGTAAGTGTCCTGGTTATATCTATTGCTATTCTTCTCATCCTTCCCATTTCAGTAAATAATAAGTTCCGTGGGACTCAATTTTAAAAGCATCACCTTAGAATATGAGGCGTTGTTAATTGCATCCACTGATTGTTTTGGATTCATGGTCATTTTTTCATGATCATTCGGTGTAGATACATTTTGAAATGTAAATTATTGTTTCATTTCTTTGCATCTCGTACTATTAGAGGTCGATGAAGTAGCTGTTAGGCCCCTTTGTACAACATATATAATCAATAAAGCCCGAATTTTTATGCAGAAACAGGTTAGATTGCAAACTAATTTGATTAGTAGGCAGTGTCGGCCACACGCTCTTCCATAATGTAACAACAGTAACATAAATTGTAGGGGTTCTGATGGGCTGTACCCCTAAATTTTATGCAAACCCCATAGCATAATCGTTGTGAAGGTAGATTATACTTACTACTCTATTCAGTAAGTTTTCATTCCAATCTATTAAAGCATAAAAATCCGGGCTCTAATAATCAACAACACATCAAACGTAATTTTCTTTAAATATTACGAAATTCTGGTCGCGAGGGTTTCATTGTAGCTTTCTTCTAAAGAAGACCATAACATCCTACAACTGTTATCTATTTCAGCTGTTAATTCTCGTTTTTTCAATACCACTGTGAATGACAGACATAATATGTGCTTTATATAGAGATACTAGGTACCAATTATATTTGTTTAAAATAATAGTTTTTTGTGCAATGCTAACTTGCTTGAGGCTTAGTAACGTTATTTCGACCTCGTAGTAAGAAGAGACAATCTGAAGCTCTTGATGATAAAAGAATAAATTAAATGGTAAGAAACTCTGAGGCCGAATCCCTAGACGATATTCAACACAGATTTACCCAACAATTGGCATCAGTTTTAGAACAGTAGTCCTAGCAGCAATGCACTTCAAGAACTGGAAAAGGATTGTGTTGCGGGCAGTCATCATATCCCTGGCAAGGGGCACAGTTTGAGGAGGAGGAGGAGGAGGAGGAGGAAGTGGCTTCTAACCTACTCTATGACTGTGTAGGGGGAGTTATATAAAGTGTAGGCGTTCCGACTGAAACTTACTACTAACTTTTATGCAAAGCATATTTAAAATAATAGGCTGTATTACATGGGTTGAATAGCAGTTCACCTTGAAGAGCATCTACTAATAAGTAGTTCCGTCTCATCCAATCTCCAACCTGGATTGTATTACATTTTATTATAACTTGGAAGCCTCCTTTTCTCAGGCGGCAGCACACTCGACTATCATCGCTGGATTCCGTGGTTCAAACCCCGGTCACTTCATGTAAGATTTGTGCGGGACAAAGCGATGGGCGGACAAGTTTTTTCCGGGTATTCCGGTTTTCCCTGTCATATTTAATTCCAGCAACATTCTCTCCAGTAGCATTTCATTTCGACTGTCAGTCATTAACCCATTTCACATTGTGATCCCCCATTGGGGATATTTGAATTTGGTGCCTTTTTCTCTCTTATTGAATTGTTTGGCAGCCCTGCAACAATGTTGACTACGTGCACTGGTCCTTCAACTTTGGTTGTGGCTGGTTGAATTGGATACTTCGTCTTTCAGGGTAACTGTTTTTTTCTCCAATTAGGACCCTAGTTGCTTTTTGAGATGTGTTAAAATGGACCATGCCTGCCTTGTGATACTTTCTTACGGTCTTCTCAAGGTGTGCCCGATACATCTCCATTATTCTCATTATCTCTTTTTGTATGGGAATTTGGCTTGTGGCCTCCCAAACGTCTTTCTTTGAGATGGTCTTTGACCACCATATTCTCATGACATACCTCAGATAACCATTTATAAATGTCTGTAACCTTGTGGTAATGTCTTTGGCCATTTTTCCAGGTCTCACTTCCATACAGTAACACAGATTATACAGATTTAAGATTTGGGTTGAGTCCCACTAATGAGAATTAATTTGGACCGGAGCCTATTAAGATTGGCACATTATCAGATTTTAACCAGTGACTGATATATGCGGACCGAGCTCGATAGCTGCAGTCGCTTATTTGATGCCAGTATCCAGTATTCGGTAGATAGTGGGTTCGAACCCCACTGTCGGCATCCCTGAAGATGGCTTTCCGTGGTTTCCCATTTTCACACCAAGCAAATGCTGGGGCTGTATTTTAATTAAGGCCATGGCCGATTCCCGCCCACTCCTAGCCCTTTCCTATCCCATCGTCGCCGTAAGACTTATCCGTGTTAGTGCGACGTAAAGCAACTTGTTTGATATATTTGGACCGTTGTGTAGTATTGATTTCTCTGTAAACTAACACTGTGAAACCCTATTAACTTTGTTACATTATTTTACTTCGATTTCTACCTCAAAATAGCCTTCTATCCCAACGCAAAGTGAAATATTATTTTATGTTGATTTGATACATGAAACATAAAAATGCAAATAATGTTTGTTCAGAAATATATATTTTTCATTTCGATACAGTTTTGGTAGTCGACCATTCATAGTTCAGAACGAACGAATTTTTGGATTATCGGGGTTTGGATTTGTGGGAATCTACTGTACCTTTATTTGCAAAAAATTGGAGATATGATTGTTGGTGATGAACTGGACGGGACTGTAAATGATTACGATGGTTGTATTGACAGAAAGTGAACGTTACATTTGATACAGAATTAGTAACGAAGATGGCCTATAGGAGACGGGACTGCACTTACTTGTTCTGAAAATCAACCAGATCTCTCGCCAGACTGCAATCAAATCATGGGGAAAGCAGGGTGGGGGGGGGGTAGATAAAATTGACTGGGATGTCAATAAATACAGGACGATGATGATGATGCTTGTTGTTTAAAGGGGCCTAACATCTAGGTCATCGGCCCATAATGGTACGAAGTGAGACGAAATGTAATGACAATTTAAAAGTCGAAAAATCCTCCACTGACTAGAATTCAAAACATGAGGACGAAGAATGAATGGACGGATATGAATTTAAAACAATCAGTGGATTCGACCCGCAACGCCTCACATTCCCAGAAACTAACGTAAAACAATGTGTCATCTATTGCTTTGTGAATGGTAAAATGACTCTGCTGTCCCGAATATCAGTAGAAACTGATATTTCGCCACACACATATGATCTGTCAGATCCGAAAGCAAGGGGAAACACTTCTACCAGCCGAGCCGCTTAGCCTATCCGATTTCCAATGCTAGCCATCAAGTACAAAGAACCTAAGGAGGAAAGCAACGTAAATTTGGCATTTTCAAGAAGAATGCACTGAAAAAGTGTGACAGGTATGACGTTGGGATGTTCCGGATCTGACAAAAGAAGTGACTGCGCTCATCTCACATCAGATCTGCCTGTTAAAATATTTTGGTGGTCTCTTCCTAATAGGCCCAATAGATTTTAACCTTTGACTAAGATTCAAACAAAGAGTAAGGAACTCTCGTGCTGCCTAAATGTGGATTTTCCATCGAAATATTATTTACTTCAAAAATTAATTAATTAAATCATTAATTTCATTCCTGATCCTGTCAAATTACTGGAAACAGGCTGTGGATTTTCATTTCTAATAACTTGTAGCAGTAATCTCGTTTCTAGTTCTAGAACCTCTGCATTTCTAACTCTGTCTATGAAGCTTATCTTTTCTATCAAGAGCAAAACCACACCTCAAATGCTTCCAGTTACCTTCCGTCCTCCTTTCTCAGTGTCCATGTCTCTGCTCATTCCAGATGAATTACTTGACAAGTCCTTTCTTCAATACTTCACGAACCTTTCCACAAAAGCGAATCTATTACGTGTAAAAAAAGTAATAAATAATTTTATTATTATCACTGTCATCGTAATTACCTCGAACGTATGGTGACGTAAATAACCTATTCCTTTGATCCTGTAACATATTCCATGTGTTTTATTTCGTCCTTTTTATTCAATATTAACCCCCTCATTTCAAACACATTACCAGTAAATGACTCGAATATAATACAGAGCTACCCTTAATTAATGAAGCACATCATTTACATAACAATGATTATAATTATTGTTATTATTATTATTTTCACCATAATTCATCCGTAGTTCCCTTTTTAAGCTAATAGCCCGTTTTCACTCCATTATGATTTTAATTTATCTTTATTTTCGTCATTAGTGGTGTATCGACTGACGCACATGTTAACAGTGTGTTAAATTCATTCTGTTAAATACTCTGGCTGCCATTAATTAAACGTTAGGGATTGCTTTCAGTTACTAACTAATCGACCATGCATTTTTTTACAACGTGTTTGTTCGAAACTGAAAAGGATTCACGTTATCTTTTTTATTTTAAAAAATAGGGTTTGTAATGTAGACGATGTTTTAAACTTGGAAAATGGAGAGCACTTTTTTGTACAGCTGTTATACAAAAATGTTCATTAGTGGAGAGAATACGTCCAGTCATGTTGTAACTGAAGGTATACCGTATTTATTGAGTGGTAAAAATTACTGTCTGGAAATTGGAATTATTTTAATCTTCTGTGTCTGAATTCAGTGAACATCAGAGTTAAATACACTCATAAAACAGGTTATGTTTCTGATGTTCTCTATGACAAAGAGAAGTGCACAAGAACCTCGTTTATCCGTATTAAGTGAGACCGAAACTGATCAGGATTATCGAAAATCGGGATAATCCTGAAAACTAAAAAAGTACAGTATTGTTATATACGTAGGTGGATCAAAAGGTTAGTTGCACTAACGCGCCGCAGCAGCGCGCTGTGTGTCGCAAACGTGGGCACAGCGGAGAAAGGGACAGACACTGCCCACACGTCTGTTAGACAGGTCGCTGTGGTGTCTCATCTAGTATTGTGTGAATAGCGGCCAAATGCAATGGCGCGTCAACTGGAAGTTCACTCCAAATATGAGGTGCGTGCGACAATCCGATTCCTATGGGCCAAAAGGAAGAATTGCACGGACATTCATCGTAAAATTAGTGCTGTGTATGGGGAGCGGGCCATTTCCCGGCAAGGTATCGTAAAGTGGTGTCAGCAATTCGAAGCCGAACGCACGGATATCACGGACAACCATCGCGAAGGCAGGCCCGCAACGTCCAGGACCCGTGCAAAGGTCAACAGTGTGAATGCGATCATTAGACAGAACCGGCGCATTAAACTGAGGGAAATCGCAACGCAGCTGAACATGTCGTATGGCAGCGTGTTCGCCATTGTTCACGAGGACCTTGGATGTCGTAAGCTGTGTCAAAGATGGGCCCCACGTCTTCTCACCGATGAGCACAAGGGACAACGTTTCCAAACCTCTCTGACATTTTTGCAACTCTATGCCGCAGACGGCAACGGGTTTCTGCGGCGAATCGTCACAGGCGACGAAACGTGGGTCCACCACTTCACCCCCGAAACGAAGCGAACATCAATGGAATGGGTGCACCCCTCATCACCACAACGAAAGAAAGCCAAGGTTCAACATTCAGCCAGTAAGGTTATGGCGACAGTGTTCTTTGACATGGAGGGTTTGCTGCACGTGGAATTCATGCCGAAAGGAACGACGATCAACGCTGCGTCGTATTGTCAAACGTTGCACCGGTGGCGTAAAGCGATTAAAGAGAAGCGCCGGGGGATATTGAGCGCCGGTGTGATTTTGTTGCACGATAACGCAACACCTCACAAGGCCCGCCAAACGAGAGAACTGCTGCAGGGTTTCAAGTGGGAGGTCTGGCAACATCCACCCTGCAGTTGCGACCTAGCGCCATGTGACTTTCATCTGTTCGGTAAGCTCAAAACGGAGCTCGGTGGTCGACGTTTTCAGACCGATGAGGAGGTGAAGGCCGCTGTCTCCGAGTGGTTGCAGAACGCTGGAGGAAATGTCTATGCATCCGGCATCGACAAGTTGGTTGTACGTTCGCAGAAATGTTTGGAGTCTCTTGGAAACTATGTAGAAACATGACGTTAGACTGTATGTCGTTATAGTCGTGTTGCTGTTGTATAGGTGATGTAATAAATGGCCATAACTGGGAAGTGCAACTTATTTTCTGATCTGCCCTCGTAATATTTTAATATCAGTTGTACAGTAATACCTTTTCCAATTGCACGAAAAATATAAGAACACGTTTCTTACATTTACGACTCTGTTTTATGCACTAAAATAATGTGTGCGTTTTTCTGTTTTACATTATTTTGTATAGCGCTTGCGTGCAGAACGATCACGAAGACGTTTTATCAGCTCTGCCGGTGTGGTTTCGGTCTAGGACTCTAAATAGGCCATCAGTTTGTCCAGCTGTATTGTTGCCTCTCCATGAGTCATTGTTTCTTCTGATGAAGTGCCAGTTTCATTTTCGAATTTACCATCACTCTCATCATTTCTTAATCTGTCATTATGCCGTAGCCTGAATTACAGTCATTTTACAACCAGTCATTTACGTCGTTCACATCTACGTTCGAGCAGCCGGGAATGCGTGCAAATGTGTCGAGGAACTCAGAAGAGTCCACGGTTTCCCATTCTCAATTGCAGGCGAAATCCGGGATGGTACCTTTGATAGAACGCGACCCACCTACTTCCAATTCCTGTCCTTAACTATCTTTGGCGGAGAAGATATTCAATAAGAATCTACCACGTAAAAGAAATACTGTACAAGAAAAAATAATTTTATTTTATTTTCGACTCGGATAAACCGGAGATCCGGATTAATGAGGGCCGGATAAACGAGGTTCTTATGTAGTCATTATAATAAAATCAATGTAAAGAAGTAAAAAGTTATGGTAATCAGTCGTATAGCTCAGGTCAAGTTTACAGGGCCTTTAAGGGGAAATGTGATCATAGGTCGATAATTTTGGCAATCTTAGCTGGAGAATAACATTTGTTTTGCTATTTGATTTAGGTCGCACCGACACAGATATGTCTTATGGGATAGGAAGGCCTCGGAGTGGGAAGGGAACGGTCGTGGCCTTAATTAAGTTACAGCCCCAGCATTTGCTTGGTGTGAAAATGGGGAACCACGGAAAACCATCTTCAGGGCAGCCGACAGTGGGGTTCGAACCCACTATCCCCCGGATGTGAGCTCACAGCTGTGCGGCCTTAACTGCACGGCAAACTCGCCCGGTGGAGAATCTCTAATACTCCGAAAATGAGATAGAGATACGGAACTTCTTACGTCGAGGGGTCATGAGAAACTAACTAGGGATGGGGTGAGTGGCTCAGACTGTATAGACCTGACCTTCTGAGCCCAACTTGCTGGGTTCGATCCTGGCTCTGTCCGGTGGTATTTAAGGTTTATCAAATGTGATAGCCTCCTGTCGGTAGGATTACTGGCACGTAAAAGAATAGTTTAATGTTGAAAACATGGCTTAGCAGACAGAGTAGTGGTCCGATACGTAAAATTAAGCAATTGCCTCAACTGTGCCAAAAGTTGAAGGGATAAAGGGCCCAAAAGGTTTCAAAGTGAGAGTCATGAAGAGCTCTATCAAAGTAAAAACAAAGAAATTTCAAAAATCATTTCCGGCCTAAATGCAGTTTCAGAAAAAAACACCTAAAATCGCTTCTTATTTCACTCGTTTTCTTTTTGAATCTTTTTTTTTTGCTAATTGCTTTACGTCGCACCGACACAGATAGGTCTTATGGCGAAGATGGGGCAGGGAAGGGCTAGGAGTTGGAAGGAAGCGGCCGTGGCCTTAATTAAGGTACAGCCCCAGCATTTGCCTGGTGTGAAAATGGGAAACCACGGAAAACCATTTTCAGGGCTGCCGACAGTGGGGTTCGAACCTACTATCTCCCGAATACTGGACACTGGCCGCACTTAAGCGATTGCAGCTATCGAGCTCGGTTTGAATCAAATTCTAGCCAAATTAATTTATTTTTATAATTCATCCTGGAATCCGTTCCTTCGTTCAATATACCCAGGCGTTTTCTTTTATTTTTTGAAAAAGGTCCACACCGAATGTAGTTATAAGGGCTTAAGTGAAACACTGCTAATCTAATCGACCGGGTAACGATGATTAAGAAAGGGATCGTAATTTTTAGGAATAAATAAAGAATCTATTCGCATACTTCATTATAATTTATTGACATAAAATTCACAGCACAAATCCATGGAATTCTTCTTTAAATTTGTTTTACATTGCACCAACATAGATAGGCTTCATTGCTACAATGGGAGAAGAAATGGCTAGACGTGGGAAGGAATAGACCATGGCCTTAATTAAGGTACAGCCCCAGCATTTTCCTGTTGTGAAAATGGGAAACGATGGAAAACCGTCTTCAGGGCTGCCGACAGTGGAGTTCGAACCCACTATCTTCCGAATGCAAGCCAACAGATACGCCACACTAACCGGACGTCCAAACCACTCAGTCGTAAAGTAATCCTGCGGGAAAATGCTCTGGCACCTTGTTATCTCCAAAAACCGCAAAAGTAGTTAGTGGGACATTACTAAGTAACTAGGACTAGGCAAGAGATGAGTTTGAGTTGAGGAGTTGGCGCAGAATACTGCGTGTGCGTTGGAAAGAAGTACGAACAAGTTATCACCGAGATCAATATCACCGTGTTTCCTCTGTCAACCCTAGAGTCATTCAGTCACTCGGCAACAGGTGATGGTGGTGATTATTGTTTTAAGAGGAACTACAACTAGGCAACCATCCTCTATATAGCACTAATCAGAGAGAAAAAATCGAAGGGATCCGAATCTTCGAAAAATGACGATATCGGCCATAGGGAGATAAGGGTCACAGAGGGCGTGAAAATGAAGATCCCGTAGCCCTCGGAAACCTAATAGCGTCGAGGTCGGAAAATAACAAGAGTTGACCAAGGGAGGTCGGATACGATGGATGAAAGTGAGAAGCCTGGCATAAGTGGAAGCTACGCCAGGACTCAGTTAAGGGTGCCGAGGTCGTCACCCACGCTCCAATGTTCAGAGCCCCTGGGAACTCTTTTAGTCGCCTCTTACGACAGGCAGATGTTACCATGGGTGTTCCACCCACAGGGGGAATTACTCGGCCACATTGTTCGAAGAGATGGTGGGAACCTAGGAGGAAAGTTTGGAAGTAGAAAATCATGTAGAATGGCAGTTAATGCCCAGATAGACCAGATTATGAAGATAATTGAGTTACCCCGTCAAAGTCTCCCCAGACAGATTGTTTAGAATGACAGCAGTAACAAAAACAATTCGTGTCAAATTTTCCCTATAAAAAGATCAAATGATCATACATTTGTCTTATATGTCTCTCGGATACGACCATCCATCAGCGGTGACTAATTTTAGATGACTGCCAGTCATAAGACTGCTAGGTAACATCGTCTGGCCAGCCATCGATACATTACATCACAGCCTGCACGGTTGCTAGTTTACACTTTTATCATATATTTTGTTACACGGCACTATTCCGTCCCACAAATTTTCGGATAACCCCCAGTTCTAATTCATATTTATACCAGGACGTACGACCTAAGTCAGTCACGGTGATCAATTGCGGATGTAGTGACTAATAATGATTAATATCATTATAGAAGGCAGAGACCGATATTCCAAATTTTAACAATCTTGAGATCCTAAGGGAGGAATACTACGATGATATGCAGCTACAAGATTATGAACAGTAGAATTGACAATTCGGATTTCTTCAAACATTTACTGAATTATTCGTGAGGGGATAGAAATTGCTGAACACCCGAATAATTTTAACAAAGTTGATGGCTATATACTGAGTTGGTCGTGGCTACCCTCCATAGTTAACTCGTCAACATCTTTCTCCTTGGGTATGGAGGCCCTGGAGTGAACAACATTTCTAACAGCATCTTTCTATCTTGAGTCTGATTACTATGGACTGACAATTGCCAATAAAATCTTTGTTATTGCTCTGAAGACGATCCTGGTAGTAAGTTCGAAACGCGTCAGCATATTATAAGCATTACACGACCTAAAATCCCAAAATTAAGTATTATAATAGGGAAAACCGGAGTACCCGGAGAAAAACCTGTTTCGCCTCCACTTTGACCAGCATAAATCTCTCATGGAGTGACCGGCATTTGAACTATGGAACGCAACGGTTAGAGGCCGACTCGCTGTCGCCTGAGCCATGGAGGCTTACTGTCCTCAGTAGTATAAAATTTAAAGTACATTTTATAATAATAACAAATACTTGATAAACGGAATTCCTTAATGGTGCTCAATTCCATAACTTTATATCTGGCGCCACAGAACACAGCACAGGGCACTTACAGGGTGAAATGTATTTCATTGACACATTTTACCACTATACCATTACTTTAATACAATAAAGGAAGTATTGTAATACTCTCCCTCGGTCTGTTTCCTGTAAAGCTAGTCATTCTTTATTTACCAAACAAGAAGAGAATTGAACTGAAATATTAAAGAAGGAGGAAATTCCTAGGCCACAAGTTATCTTATATGATATACATGCAACTTTCCAAAATATAGCCTCTCTCCACGCGAGTCCGCTTTCAAGGAGATTCGATCACGCGATGGGTTAAGGCCTACTCGTTCCACACAATCCCTTTAATGCAGACTTCACCTTCCCAATTTATTTATATTAGTTTACATCAGTGGTTAACTATCATTTATTATTTTCTTGTACGGCCTTCGAAACCAGCTCAATATAGAGCGATATTGGTGGTTGCCATGGTATGACTTCCAGTGCATTCTGTAACATGCAATATTATTTCTAAAGCTCTCCTTTTATGAGCTGAAACACAACATGATCCACAGTCTGGTGAATATCAGGGAGGATTCGAGAAGGGGAGATCATGCACTGAAGAGATCCTTAACCTAAGAATTATAATTGCACTTGCCAACCTCAGGAAAAAACCTAGCGGTCATTTTCAGACTTCCATAAGGCCTATTATTTGATCGACAGGAAGGCGTTCATAAACGTCCTGGAAGAGTTTTGGCTGGACAGTAAGACTAGAAAGATCATCAAACGTTAAGTTTTTAGGTGAAATTTCAGAACCCTTCGACATAAAAACTGGTGTACGAAAAGGGGATAGTTAATCACATAGTCTTTTTTAATATAATTGTTTCTCATGTTGCCTCCTCGGACTGCCTGACATTGTTCGTTTGAAGGTCCTCAAAAGCCACTAGGTTTAACGAAAGGGTGGTTATACTCTCCCGAATAATACCACAACATTACTAGTAACCTGATATATCATTGCGATTCTATTCCTTCCAGAAATATGCAGCCCGATTGAATTCATACATCACAGGTCGAATAATCAATTGAACGAACTTACATATTATAAAATATATCGAGGACGGATATATTATGCATCATACACTAAGGAATGAAGTGTTATTTTTAGAACTTGACAAGAGGACTTCCAGCCTAACATCAATTGTTTATGTATTTTAACTGTTATGCAAACTAAAATAACATCAAGATGGACTCTTCAAAATAATAGATTGAGAAGAATGGGATTTATCAGTGACATTTCAATCATAGCACACTATTAATATAATTATGTACGTGTACATTTTATAATAACCAGATGACTCAATAGAGTTGAAACATAAACGTGACTTCATCTTATTAGATGATCACTTGTGTTGAATAGGAGGATTGTAATAATTTATTCTTGTTGTAAGAGTTGAACAGTCAATACGGAATGATGTTCGTAACCTGTAAAGCTGTCGGTGTTCAGCCTGAAGACCTACAGATTACGAGGTGGCGCGTGGTTTTTTGTTCCTTAATTAAGAATACAGCCCCATCCTTTCCACACCTATTCCTTTGCTACCCCATCGTTGCAGGGGGGAAATGTGTGTTCTAACACGACATTTAAATACTTGTTAATAGTCAACAGCTTGCTATATTGAATAGAATATTTCTCGTCCCACCAATGCAGTTAAGCAACTTTGGTCTTGGACAGTAGCTGAGCGTGAAAAGCACAGTGAATAACTTATTAGCTTTTCAGCTGTATGACAGGAATTTGAATTCCCGTGAATATCGGCTCGATATTTTCATAACATTTCTAAAAATTTTCAAAACCCTCAAATTTTCTTGCCTGAGTTATTATTGAAATGCGTTAAATCATATCAGGAGTTCGCAGGAGCGAAGCAAAGTATAAATCTGGTAAATATTACCGGAACACGTAGTTCATTCACAAATGATTGCTTACTTAATGAAGAAAGGAATCAAGAGACGAAAATTTCAAGTACTTTGTTTGTTTGTTTGTTTGTTTGTTTGTTAGTATGTTTTATTTTACGTACCTGGCAAGATTAAGGCCTCAGGCCTTGAAATGAAAACTTACATAGCGGGAATCACCTATCCCCTTCTATGGTTACGTAATATCATTTTGTATTTTATGGATATAAGGGAGGACTTCATTATGATATGTTACTGATTTCAAGTTCATAAGTATTTATACAAAATTGTTTATATATTTCTAAATATATCAGCTATAATACTGTTACTAGGTGTTTTCTGTTTTGGGTAGTTTATAGATATATTAATTAAAATTACTTCCAGCAGACTGAAGAACGTAACAACTAAAAAGTAACTGAATGTAAACTGGAAAAAGACGGCTTCAATAATTTTAAAAAGTGAGAAGAATTTCATAACTAGGTAAGGGTCCCTTAAAATATCATATCCCTAAAATGTATACCAATCTCAATGCAGAATAATTGTGCGGGCTATATGATACTGCACCGGTAAGTCATTGCAAAATATTACATAAAATCCCTTTAAAGAACGGAAATCCCAGCCATAATTATATTTAATAAAAGCGTATCATTACATTAGCTTACAGCTAATAAATATCATCTTTGTTCCCTACTGGCATGTCATGTTAAAGAGATTAAATTCATAAGTGTATTTCAATAGTCGTTATAATCATTATATTACAAGTCCATTTTACAATTCCAGTATATGTTTCGGCTCCTATTTCGGCCATCTTCAGCTAAAAATCAAAATTGATTGGTCACTTAGAAAGTGATACGTTATTTACAAAGATACACACTAAAACTGGCGCATTAAAAATTCACGCGGTATCATATCAAAATTAAGACGTTGCTTGGTGTTTTATGAATTTGTAAATATTGTAGTATAGTCTTTGCTAATATTCAATTAAAAGTCGCCATTGTTTGTTGCCGACATTTACTATGGTAAATGCCGGTCATGAATTGCCGGATTAATTGCACTTGTTTGGACTGATGACAATTTTACATGGAACCGCGAGGAACGCTTACGGAAGAAGAGTTCCATAACTAAGTAAGGGTCACAAAAAGAAATATTATGCCCCTAGAACGTATTCCAATCTCAATGCAATACTGTGATTCATCAGAAAATTTTCCATTATATAAAACAGGACATCTTGACAACGTATTAATGAAGACTTTCATGAATACCCCCAACATTACTCTAGGTCAGTAAGTTCCATACTGACAACATTAACACAAAGTTCCACATAAAAGTGTCAGCAGTCCAAACAAGTGTAACTATTCCAGCAATTCATGACTGGCATTCACAATAATAAATGTCGAAAAAAAAGTGGCGTCTTCATATCGCTTTTAATTTCATTTTATCAAATACAATACTAGAACATTTTCAGACTCATAAACCATCAATCAACGTTTTCGTTTTAAGTTGATAATGTGTGTATTTCTAATGTGTATGCTTTAATGTGTATCTTTGTAAATAAGGTATTAATTTTAAGGTGACCAAACAATTTTAACTTTAGCTGAATATGGCCAAAATAAGAGACGAAAGTATTAGAAACGTATAATGAACTTATATAATTATATTATTATTATTATTATTATTATTATTATTATTATTATTATTATTATTATTATTATTATAAGTTCAATTAATTCTCTTAAATAATTGAATTTACGTATTAGCTGTGAGACTGCCTTCGAGAGATAGTGAGTTAGAACCCTACTGTCGGAAGCCCAAAAATAGTTTTTGGTGGTTTCTTATTTTCACACCAAGCAAATGCAGGGACAGTACCTTAATTTAGGCCACACACAATTCCTCCCTATTTCCAGCCCTTTCATATCCTATCATCGTCATAACACCTGCCTGCCTCGGTGCGACGTAACACGGTTTAAATTTAGCTACAGCCATCGATAAAAACTATTATAATGAGAAAGAAACTCTCGTAGATTTCAACACTTAATAAACATCATAGTCTAACTTCTAAACACAGTCAGCGATATAAATGTAATTTGTCACTTAAATGTACGTTCATGTCAGATAGGTAGCGATATATTATCTTTTCCTTTACAAGTCCCTAAATTAAGCCATCACTCGACGTTGAAGTGATAAAGGGAAAGAAAGAATGAAAGAAAGAAAGAAAGAAAGAAAAACAATCAAACGTCAACAAGTTTCGTATCGTATCAGCAGCTCCGCCCCTTCGTGTACAGACTTACCCGCCACATTGACATGTGAGAGGGGATATCAAACATGCAGGCGCACTATCCACGAAGGGTCAGAAACCAAAACAAGGAAATGCTTTTGTTTCCCGGGAAGGGTAGCTGAAGCAAGTGATAGAATAACGGTATCAAATTTTATATTTATACTAGACAGTAAAAGACTTTTAAAATGTCGATACTGGAAAGAGATACAGTAGAAGGTTTCGCGGCACCATTGTACCAGAGTGGTACATATTATATTCCTTTTGAATGGTTCGTTTTATGGAATCCTTCAGGCTTTGATCGACAATAATTTCAGATTAATATTACTTAAAATAAAATATTTATAGGGTTCATATTAATGTGGATAAAGTTAATTATTTAGGATGTAGTATTACTTCAGAGACACCCTTTCATATTCTCCATTCCAGCCTCTCTCTAGTTCAAAGAAATTTATTTATCCACATTCCAACCCTCCTTAAATCTTTGTCTTCTGACAGGAACTTGGAAATTTTTAATATTGAAAGCATTTCATAGCAGAAAAAGTAGGATTCCCTATACTACAAAAAACGTAATATTAAGCAGTTTCCTCATTTGTGACCGAAGATCAAGGGCTATAGGGCCAGAAAAGTTTCACATTGTGAGTATTGGGGAGACGTATCAAACAATAAGACGAATTTCGAAAATCACTTACGGTCTAAATGTAGAGTAGGAAAAAATCTAAAGTCGCTTGTTTCTTTACTCGATTCCTTTTGTATTCAAATCGTAGCAAATTTCTGTCTGTATTGTGTTCCTTTGTTCAATGCCCTCGGTATCTTTTGTTTATTTAAAAAATGTCCACACCGAAGGTAGTCATAGGGGCTTAAGTGACACCCTGCATTAACTCACATTAGGGCTCGTAGTGGTGCTTAAGTGAAACAATGCATTGACCCGTAGTGCAAGTGGTAGAAACATGCAAACTGTTAATGTAAATGACCGAATAACGAGGATTAAGGAAAGGATTGCAATTTTTGTAAATTAATAGAGAATTCCTTCTCATATTTTATTCACCTAAAATTTGCAGCTCATATCCCTAGGATGTTTTCATCACTTACTTGCCTGAAAGGCTGAAACTGTGGATTTTTTTCTTCGTGTGCTCCTTTTATCGAATCTTTCTTAACTTAACCTAGCTCCTTTCTTTCATATTTCTTTTTTCTCTTCTCATTGCCATCTTCTCTACTGTACATCTTATATATATATATATTTACTTTACTGCACCGTTACGTGTGTGTCTTATCTGTTTTTATAAGTTCTCTCTTCGATTTACTTTCAAACTTTAAGTTTCCCTATTTTTTTGTAGTTAGTCTTTAATTTTCTTCAGGTATGTTTGATATTAGTTGATTTGTCTTCGTTGGTCTTTCATTCTTACTCTTTAAGTTTTCTTTGTGCTACTCCATTGTAAATATAGTTTTATTGCGGAACTCTGTAATTCGGCATCTAGCAGTTAAGCTTTCCCAAATAACATGTAACATGTAAAACATAACATAACATAACATAACATAACGTAACGTAACGTAACATAACATAACATAACATAACATAACATAACATAACATAACATAACATAACATAACATAACATAACATAACATAACATAACATAACATAACATAACATAACATAACATAACATAACATAACATAACATAACATAACATAACATAACATAACATAACATAACATAACATAACATAACATAACATAACATAACATAACATAACATAACATAACATAACATAACATAACATAACATAACATAACATAACATAACATAACATAACATAACATAACATAACATACCATACCATACCATAACATAACATAACATAACATAACATAACATAACATAACATAACATAACATAACATAACATAACATAACATAAATAAAAAACGTATCCCCTAGGCCAGAATGGGTTTTCTTCCGCTGCGTGAGGATATATTTTATAAATATGTAATAAGACATGCCATCTTCATATACTTGTTAAATACTTAAATTTCCGACGATTTCGTACTAGCCATAACCATGTTTATAAAGCACGGAATTCACTTAGCACAAAAACGTAATGTGCTGTACGAGACACAACCGGTAAATTTATGTTCGTAGAGAGATTCTATTGTATTGTAATTAGAAATCATGTCCGTCTCCTTGGCTAAATGGTCAGCGTGCTGGCCTCTGGTCCAACTGGTTTCGGGTTCAATTCCTGGCCGGGTTGGGGATTTTAACCTCCGTTGGTTAGTTCCGATGGTTCGGAGCCTAGGTGTGTGTGCCGTCCTCATAATTACAATTCATCACAGGTAGGACCCCATTCTGAGCAACGTGCAGGTCGCCCAGTAAGCGTCATGTCGAAAAACATGCTACCCGGCCTCTCTGAATGTCACACGCAATAATAATAATAATAATAATAATAATAATAATAATAGAAGATGTTTATCTGACTTCATATTTATAATAAAACATACTTTCTTTTCTCTCTTGCGAACTATAACATTATCCCCCTTCAAAATGTTTATAAGAATAAGAACAACATTGTTCTCCATGGCAGTTTCTTACTACTAGGGGGTGATTTAGTGCAGAATACAAAGCCAGACATGGAGATAAAGAACAGGGTGCAACTGGGTAATGCATTTTCCAGAGTGTAAGGAACCTTGTCGTGAATAAGAAAGAGATAATGCAAAAATTGTATTATATGCTCATTTTGACCTCTTATGCGGCTGAAGCACGAACAATGACCAATAGGAAGGAAATTAGAATTCAAGCCAGGGAAATGAAATACGTAGGAAATATGATAGGAATGGCAAGGGAAGACAGAGTGAGATATGAAGACGTTAGAAAGGAAGTAGGGATAGAAAACAAAAGTGAGAGCATAGATAGGAGTAAACTAATATGGTTTGGACAAGAAAAGAGAATGGAGGAGGAAAGTTCCCTTTCAGACCGTGTACGCACAATTGTGCGGATTCGTATTTTATTTATGTCTGAGCTTATTTAACGTTTTCTTGGCGCTAGACCGGACTGCAGTGCTTGTGTGCGACACGTAGCATGTACTTCAGTTGTTTTTATTTGGCGCTTGATCACCAGGGGGCAGGAAGAAGAGTTAAAAAAATACAGTTCATCGGCAAGATGGCTGGAAGCAGCAATGCCTAAAATAAGTATTTATTTATTGCATTCATATTAATCTAGCAGCCCCACTGAATAGCAGAACATAATTAATTAAGTGTGTAAATTGTTTAGCGAACGTAAATTGTGAACTTACAACATCTTACGTAATACCATGAGGTTTTGAATGTTGATACGCACAAGTGTGCGGGCTGGGTTTCCTTACAGGCAATGCATGCTGGAGTGCTGGGTGCTGTCACCAAAAGGACTGTGAAAGCAAAACATTTGATTACGATTTGATTTGATTATGATTATGTACATGAGTATATTCATATATACTGAGCTGAATTTTTTATTTTCTATCTTTTTGTTAGTAGTGAATGAAGTCCTGAGACGCACAATTGTGTGGGTGCTTTTTCTCAGATATTAATTTTTATTTTGTTGAATAAACTAAAAGTATATGTATTTAAGAGCATTCTCGTCAGTTTTTGACGTACAAACAAAAATTCACGCCGCCAGTTTTTCTTTCAGGTCTGAAAGCGATTCAAAATAGGTGATGGAGATAAAGTTCGTGGACAAGTGAGTGAGAGAGCAGGACCTAGAACAAGGTGAATTGATCAAATAAAGAAGAGTGCAAGAAGAATTATTTCAAAAAATAATAAAAGCCTGAGGGTATTGAACCAAAGAACACATTATAGAGAAAGAATTAAGTAAATAAGTCAGTTTGCCTAGGATTTGGAAAAGAGCAGAAGAGTAAAGAAACAAGCGATTTTAAGCTGTATTTATGTCGGAATTAATTTTCGGAATTTGTGTTTTCAGTTTGAGGGAAATATCCAAGACTCACAATTTGAAAGCTCTCCAGGTCTTTAGTCTTTCAACTTTCGGCACAATTGAAGACATTGCTTAATTTACGTTTTTCTTAGAATATGGACCCATCCTTAATCTCCCAGGATATGTTTTCAATTAAGACTTCCATAGAATAAGATAACAGGAAAGTATAATTTCCTTTTCCAGTCTCTTAAATACGGATAAGTTTCAATGAATGTAAGTAAAACGAACTAACATTTTATTGAGTAAAGGCAAATAGAGCTGCGATTCCAGGAGAAACTACTTCACCAAACATTCACTAAGTTCTGTTAGTTTTTAGTGTTTGTATTTCTCTTACTCTTGTAGATATAAACCAACATCATTACCTCGGGCTGTCGCGTAAAGTTCCTGATAGATATAGAGTTACAGTCGCGGTATATGAGTACATATTTTTAGTTGACGTAACTTCGCGTAAGGTAACTATTAGTGAAGTTTATTTGCTATTACCGTAGTGCGAGTAGTGTAGCGTTAATAATTATATGTCGTACGTTTAGCATCCTTTCAATTACCAGGGTTGTTACGAGACATAATTATATCAGAGTGTGTCTAGTAGAAGTTTTGAAACGAGCTGAAACTCAATGACACATTCCGAAATGCGATCGACACTCACTATATTGGAGAGAAACCAATTTTACCAGCGGTATTTCAGAGTGCTAATTTTGTCCGCCTTGTTTAATATATTTATCGACTCTGAAAGGACTGATGTGGGACAGAATTTCGGTAACCCAGTGTTTTTCAAACACTGTAAAATTGAGCTAAGAACGAGTCATGAAGATTTTTTCCTCTTGGCGATCTGGCAACACTTTTCTGAGTTCAATGCACTGGACATGCGCATGGATGTTGGAGCTTATCAGGGAGCGAGTGAGTATTGAAATACGCGTTTGTGAATTGTATGTTAAGTCACTAAGTGTATTAAGGTTCAGTATTATGTTTACTATTGTATATCGTGTGCCAGTTTACGATTAATTAATTTTTGAACTCACTCAAGTTCAAATAGGATTTCAAGAACGATTCAAGAGTGCAAAGTTTTCAGACCTTACAATAATTCCTGACCCTTTTAATATTGTTCAGTGGGAATTGCTCAGTGTATGAAACGAGACAGACAATGTAGAAATCTCACCAAACTTGAAACTTGAGCAACAATCAGTTACTAGATAAGTTAAATGTGCACCAGTTATCTACTCCCAGGAAAGTAGCCGACTTTAGATTCCTATACAACGCTGTTAACTGTTTGTTTCGTTCTCCTTCTTTTCCCGGCATGCCCCCACTCGCAAAACCAGGAAAAATTCACCCTTCATATTCCGTATCCCCGCCTCTCTCTTGTTCAAAGTACTTTCTTTATCCTCATTCCAAACCTCGCTAACTCTTTATCTTCTGACGGGAACTTGGACGTTTTTTCTTCGTATGCCCCTTTTAATCAATTCTTCCTTAAGTTAACCTAGCTCATTTCTCATATTCGTTTTTCCTCTCCTTATTGTTGTCTATTGTACATTTTTTCTGTACTATAACGATACTTATGTGTCGCACCGGTATCTGCAATTATCTTACTGTGACTACAGTAGTTATAAGTTTTTCTCTTCCTTTCACTTTCAATTTTCTATTTTCTTTGTTCTTTTCTTTTGCATTTATGTTTTATTGTTAATTGTTGTGTCTTTACATTTATTTTCTTAGTTTTTAATTTCCTTCTGCTACTTTTATCATCAGATGATTTCTGCTCATTATTCTTCCACTTATTTTTTTAATGTTTGCATTGTGCTATTCCATTGTAAATAATTATATTTTTCATTGCGGGACTCTGTAATTCAGCTTCTCTCTGTTTTGGATTCCAAAACACAACACAACACAACACAACACAACACAACACAACACAACACAACACAACACAACACAACACAACACAACACAACACAACACAACACAACACAACACAACACAACACAACACAACACAACACAACACAACACAACACAACACAACACACCATTACATTACATCAAATTAAATAGAATAAAATAAAATAAAATAAAATAAAATAGAATAACATAAAATAAAATAAAATAAATAAATAAATAAATAAATAAATATGCCTCAGAAACCATATGCTTAGGTGGTCACTCTAAAATTACAGAAATTGGAAAGCAGGAGCGGAAAATTCTCAGGAAATGTTATGGTCCTACGAGAGAAAAAGGAATGTGGATTAAGAGGAGAACAGCGGACCTCTACTCCTTCACCGACAGGTTTACTGATGCCGTACGGAAAAGGCGCCTTAAATTCTATGGCCATATCTACAGAATGAACAGCGACAGACTAACTAAAAGATTATTCAAAGTAATCAACTCAAAGAAAGTCAAAATGAAATGGCTAGAAGAAACTAAGGCGGACCTGCAAGAAATAAATATCACAGACGACATCATGGAAAATCGTGGAGCTTTTAGAACAAAAGTAGCCAATCATAAATTTAGGGAGAAACCCAAAAAGACAATAGGTAGGAAGTGGTCAACAGAACGTAAGATGCAACACAGTGCATTCATGAAGAGGTTTTGGGAGGATAAGAATGCACAAACCATCAAACCAACCAACAAGTTCAAACGCGCTCTATGAATGGGCATAACGAAGATAGAAGAAGAAATAAATAAATAATAAAGACACTCGTCATTGTAAGTGGTTTAACTGCGTGCCTTTGGATGGCGTTCGTGGTGCAGTCTCATGCAAATGCTATGCATATCCGAGACTATTTCCGCTATTATCTTTGGTACATATTTGGTAAGACCATGGTTTCCAAAACCTGATGCATCTTTGTATTTTGAAGAGCTGCGCTATGATAACAGAAACAAAGGCCATGAGGGACAGTTTCATTACAATTGCGTGACCAAACCCTATCAGCTGCAGTCCTGCCATATTACACAAAATCTTTTAATTCTGATTTATTTAAGGCTCTTGCGGAGCCGTAGCTATTTTATAAACATCATGAATTTCCGTGTTCGAACTAAAGAACTCATTTCTCACTATTTCACTGTGTAAAAATTCTAGGTATAACATTCAACAAGAGTTTTCGATTCCCTCCTAAACGGAAATTATTCAGTAGCGAGTTCTTTACTAGTACTTCTTTGTCAATTTTAAGAATAATCACTCTAGAAGTGAGCAAACACCATGCAACAAGTACAGCAAGTATTTTTACGCAATAATAATATAGAATGTAAACTTACCGAAACTGGTAACAAGCATAATCTATACTGCACAACTGTTCTGCTGTGAGTGTTGCATAAACATTAGGGGTTCGACTCATCAGAACACATCAAAATAACTCATGGCTTCAGAGGACACTAACATCACTGAATGCTTTCTTTTTTTGCTATTTGTTTTACGTCGCACCGACACAGATAGGTCTTATGGCGACGATGGGACGGGAGAGGGCTGGAAGTGGGAAGGAAGCGGCCGTGGCCTTAATTAAGGTACAGCCCCAGCATTTGCCTGGTGTGAAAATGGAAAACCACGGAAAACCATCTTCAGGGCTGCCGACAGTAGGATTCGAACCCACTATCTCCCGAATACTGGATACTGACCGCACTTAAGCGACTGCAGCTATCGATCTCGGTCATCACTGAATGAGGTGGGTTAATCAATGAATCTTTTTCACTCACTCGCGTCTAAAATCATACGTGCCCTAACGACCTCTTGAATGTAAGATCCTCTATGCAAAATATGTAAATGTTTCTAGATGTAGTTTAATAATGTCAATTATTTAAGGAGATCCATTCTATTTATTTATTTATTTATTTATTTATTTATTTATTTATTTATTTATTTATTTATTTATTTATTTATTTATTTATTTAAGATGTTGTAAATATACACATATATAAAGGTCTCTAGGTGTAATTAGAACTTGGTTATTATCTTAGGAAATTAGTGTTATTTATTTAAGGTGTATTTGTTGTATATAATGTTTTATTGAATCATCCTTAATTTGGCCAAAAAGCCGTTGATGAAAATCTATATGTCACACCTGGAATTTATGTTGCTTTTTTTAAATTGCGGAGGAACCGGCAAAACCACGATATTTAATAAAAAACTATTAGCTTGCATTATAATCTACTGTATTACTGCCTGAGAAACCGGAATCTAGCAATAAGAGTTAAGACAGTCATTATACAGGCTTGAAGCACACCACTTTTAATTTTCTACGCCTAGGAATGAACTCCCGCGTGTTAATACTTTCTTACTAAAATACAGCCTCTACACATCTTCTTGTGTAGGCGAGAATTCACAAAGAACTACCTCCCCCACCAACTCTCGCTGCGCCTATGATGCATTATGTTCCACACAGTATCTAGAGCAGCGCCTTTTTTTACCCCCACACCGCTGAGTGAGATATATATTCGGTGTCATCTTTGACATTATGTCGCTACGTTCATCTAATGATGATATATGAGTATCATTATTTTAAGATACTTTATGTCGCTATATTTTACTCTCCTTTACGTATGCAGTACTTTGTTGTTTGTTTGCATTTTAGTTTTTACGTTGCACTCCACTAATATTCGTTTTTAGGAAAGAAGTAATCAACCAAAATCTGTTCCATCATAGCGTCAGATACCATCAAAATTATAGGAGCTGGTGAGGTTATAAAACACTACTAAAAAACGCTAATTTTCAGATAAAAATAGCTTTCACGTAGTTCACTCTGAGAAAATAATCTTCGTATTTGAAGCGAGCTTGAAAATAAAAATCTACAGCCTCTTTACATTCACTTGACCGAGTCTGGAGGGGAACGAATGAATCCCCCATCTAGCGGCGAGGATATTAATTGTGCCGGCTGTCGAGGCCCTTTGCATTCCATCGGGGCAATACTTAATGACTGACATGTAAAACGAATTGATATTTAAGCGTTTATGCTGGAGTGAAAGATGACAGGGAGAACTGGAAAGCCCAGAGGAAAACTTGTCCCGCCTGCGCTTTCTCCTACATAAACCTCACATGGAGTGACCGCGAATTGAACCAAGGAATCCAGTGGTGTGAGGCCTGCGCGCTGCCACCTGAGCCATGGAGGCTTACATTCAAATGACCTAGCAAACCAGTATTATTTGTGAATTTAAGTTATTTTTTTACCAACTTGGGAAGTTATGAAGGTAGATATTACGAACACAATAGTAAGCATTTTTAACAGGAAAGAATCTATAAATTTCGGTACTTTACTTTCTGAATTAATTACATACTTACTTAGGCATTATGGGTAAGGAGATTTGTCTACCGGCAGGTATACTCTTTACTAATAACAAGCAATGACCTTAATGTTGATCTGAGGGATTATCGGAACATGTCCCAAATGCCTTGTTAATTGGTACTTAAGGGGACCAGGTGGGGTCAAATTTGGCATAAAATGTGATTTTTACTTTTTCATTCCATAAAATGCTATATACTTTTTTCTTTAATTTGAGCTATCATCCATGGTCCTATCATTATTATAAGAACTTTAAACTACGTTTCCAATACAACACTGCATGGGCGCGGTAACTTCATCTTCCGGGAGATTTCCTTGTTGACAACGACAATACACGTTTCCATGGCTCCCGCCCACTGGTGGAAAATGTGTGTAGATGTAACACAATGGGTATTTATGACATTGGCTAGCCTGTTCAGAGATAAGTGACGGATATTCCGTGAAGTAAAAGAGCTTATTTTTCCATGTGATTTCCGCCTGTTTAAACAGACTCTAAGCGGAAAGCAGCTAAGTGATTGGAGACCCATAGGTGGCTGATGGGGCTCTCGACAGGCTTCAGAGATATTATGGCTGCGCTATTAGGCAAAACACAAGCAGTGTAGAGCAAATGAAGAAAGGTATGTGGGCAGTATTTTTACCCACTGCCTCAGCTAACAACAATACCAGTCACACCCTTTGCCCCAAGGGACCAGAATCGTGATGTAAATTGAAAGCAGGTAAACCATACGATCACAAGGATAGTCTTCCTTATGCTGTAAGGGAAGCAATAAAACCAGTGTTAAGAGATCTAGCAGAGCCACAACTTCTTGAAAAGTGCCTTCATGGACGAACCCAGAACCCCAACGAGAGTGTTAATAATTTGATTTGGACCCGAATTCCCAAGAGAGTTTTTGAAGAGATCTAAACCTTTCATTTTGGGGTGTACGATGCTGTGGCTACTTATACTGAAGATAAGATCATAAAGTGTAAAACCTTAGAACAATTGGGAATCTCTCCTGGGTATCACATGATAACGAGTTTGAAGAAAATCGATTGTGAAAGAAAAAGTGGCAAGACAAACTATGAGAGCTGTGAGAAGAAGACTAGAGGATGAAATGTAAGACAACCCAGATGATCCATCATATGGCGCAGGATTACACTGAAAACACTGTACAAAAGGAACCTTTCCTCAAAATTTATTTAGCATTCAATCTTGATACCTTCAGGTGTTACATAAACTCATAATATTCAAAATTTAACATGATTTTTTTAGAGAAGTGTTTAGTACAGAAATAAGGGGCTAATAAATGAGCGATTTTTTCCAAAAATGTTGCACTTAAAAAAATAAAATAAATTTGGATGAATACCTCTAAAGAATAAATACCTGTGTTAAAACATGAAAGAAGGTATAAAAATCATGAGTAATAAAATGAAGCCTTTAGTATGAACCTTTTGCTACATAAATGTACCTAAATTCAGTATAACGTTATAGAAATGGATCCTACCGTATCTCCTTAAAAGAGCTTCTAGGTGACATTCTTAAGTAAATTTTCGGTCAAAAGATCATGGATGATCAGTTTTCAACAAGCATATAACAGTGCTACTAACTTAAGGACAAATTAAAGATAAATTACAAAATGTATACGTGATCACTGAAGCCCAGATTGTTATGCAGAAATAGGTTAGAATGAAAACTAATTTGGTTTTTAGGAAGTGTCGGTCGCCGGCTCCTCCATAATGTAGCAAGATTAACATAAATTCTAGGAGTTCTGATGGACCGTACCCCTAATTTTTATGCAGACCTCATGGCACGATCGTTGTGCAGGTAGACTATACTTGTTACGCGCTTCTGTAAGTTTGCATTACGTGGCTTTCATGTTCGACATAGTCCATGGTCCTTGCGATTGCCATAGCACATTTCACTTCAGAATGTTGCTGCATTATGATGTCATCTATTATTGTAAACTAACACCAAGTTGATGTATAGATGGAAGAGGTATCATAGACCTGTATTCGGAAAATAACTCAGCTTTTATAAACATGTAGTATAAGAGACTTATTGACGGTCATTTATGTTTCAATTGCTTAAATGACCGCTTCCTAAGCGTAACGGTTTGTCTTATTAGCTGCCGTCCTCGGGGCCCAGGTTCGATTCCCGGTACTGCCAGAAATTTTTACAATGGCAGGACGGCTGGAATGTGTTTCAAAACGTACAATCAGTTCACCTCCATTGGGGGTGTGCCTGAAAAAGCTGCACCACATCAGAATGAGGATACGAGTTTACATTTAATTGCTGAAAAATATGTAAATGATAATTGAAATGAAGAACTGGTGTAACATTTTAAGCTTGTTGGTTGTTTATTGTAATAATGATGTGTGGCCTTCGGAAAGGTCTGGTGCAGGTCTTTCGAGATGATCCCTAATAAGCGACCTGCACGTCTGTGAACATGGGGTCCTAAATGTGACCAATTGTAAAAATTAAGACGGCACACAGAAAAATCCCCCGAACCATCAGAACTAACCAAAGGAAGTTACAATCCCCGACCCGGCCAGGAAACGAACCCTTGGACCAAAGGCCAGTATGCTAACCATTCAGGCATGCAGTCGAACATAATTTCCAATTACAATACACGAGGGACTTCCCCCTTACATAACTCTAGCAGCTGTGCCTCCTACGGAATACTACAGTTTTGTGCTCCGTAAATTATGTACTTTCATAAACGTGGTTATGAATAGTACGGGATCATCTGAATTTAAAATATTTACGAACTCTGCGAACATAAAATTTCTTGTTACACATTTGTAACATTTTTGCTCAAACAGCGGAAGAAAACCCATTCTAGCCTGGGTGATTATTTATTTATGTATTTATTTTTATTTATTTCATTTACTTATATATGTGTGTATATTCTTTTTTGTCTGCGCGAATGGGTCACTTATGATCTCCTCATGGAATAAACATTTGTTGAGTTTTCCTCTTTGCCCATTAGGTCTTTGTTTTTATCAATTGTTGTAATTTATCTTCCTCCGACCAAGCACGCCATGTTGGTTTCTTCCCATCATTTTTGAAATCCCCTTGCGTGAACAATTTTCCTCAAAATATTTCTATCCTGCAGATTTGGTGTTCCTAATTCAGTGATACCCTTCTCCACTTACTTATACCATTTTTATCTCGTACGTTTCACGTTGGAATATTCACTTAGAAGAAAAATTCAGTAAAATAACTTTTTATTATTATTTAGCCCAATGAACAAGGCTTTAAATAGGAACCAGTCAACATAGGAAACAGAAAGATTGAAGGATCTTCGCAGAATACATGTGTAGCAATCGGATTTCATTTAATGGTTTCTAGTAATACCCTCTGACTGCTTAGTGTCCGGCTCCATAGCGAAATGGTTAGCATGCTGGCCTTTGGTCACAAGAGCCCGGGTTCGATTCCCGGAAGGGTCGTGAATTTTAACCATCATTGGTTAATTTCGTTGGCACGGGGCTGTGTGTATGTGTCGTCTTCATCATTACTTCATTCTCATCATGACGCGCAGGTCGCCTACGGGAGTCAAATCAAAAGACCTACAGCTGGCGAGCCAAACATGTCCTCGAACACTCCCGGCACTAAAAGCCATACGCCATTTCATTTCATTTTACTGCTTAGTCTTCATAACGCTACGTAAATCTCTCCATCGACATCATATTACTTACTCGAGAAGCCCATAGCCGCAGTTACGCAACAACATGATTTAACTGTAATATTCGACACGAAACTGCAATTCAAGAATAACATAAAGTCATATACAACCATGGCTGTGAAATTACTAGGCATTTTATACTGCTTCACAGAAATTTGTGATATCATTGCTCATCGCCACTTCTTCCTCATGGTCATTCAACATCTCCTGAACTACTGCTCTCGGATTAGGGGTAACAGCCTCCCCCCACAAAGAGCCATGTCATTCTTTTCTGCAATTGTAAGGAACAGAAACCCCAAGCTCAGAAATGTGTATACGCAGCAGGTATTAAGGGCAATAAACGTGTTATCGCTGCACATCAGGCGACAGGTAGCTGACCTGAGTTTCCTGCACGGGATTTTAAATGGGCATTACAGCTCGAACAACTTGTCTCACTTTTCGCTCTCCGCGTTCCTTCCCGCCCCACCAGATTTAACAACCTTCTCTACATTCACCACACTTAGCAATCAATACGTCAACGATCATGTCTTATCCACCTTCCATCTCTCTTTAACAACATAATTGGAGTAATGAGGTAAAAGTATATCCCCGAGAGTGTAACTAATTTCCTAAGGATTAGTTGATGTGAAGTGGTTATAACCCCAGCTTGACTCACGAAGATTTGGCTGCGAAGATGGACAATCTCACGGTTTTCTAACTGAACAGTTCTTATCAGTAGGTGAGTAGGCTGTGTACCTGATCTTGTTATCTCTCGTTTTTTTACAATGTGTTTACGTCGCACCGACACAGAATAGGTCTTGCGGTGACCATTGGGCAGGAAAGGCCTAGGAGTGGGAAAGAATCGGCCATGACCTTAATTAAGGTACATCCCCAGCATTTACCTGGTGTGAAAATGGGAAACCACGTTATGTTTGTTATTTTTATTATGAAAATTTATATCTGTTAATTAATCTGCTGACAGGTAGTGGTGGTGGTGATTGTTGTTTTAAGGGGAAGTACAACTGGGCAACCGTCCTCTATATAACATTAAACGGAGAGAAAAAATGGAAGCGGCCCGACACTTAGAAAAATGAAAGTATCGGCCAAAGGAAGACAAAGGGCGCGAAGGGCATGAAAATGAAAGACTCCCTAGGCCTCCATACGTAATACCGTCGGGGTCGGAAGAGAACAAGAGCTGACCAAGGGAGGTCGGATAGGATAGATGAATGTGAGGAGCCCGGCACAAGAAAGTGGAAGCAATTCCAGGACTCAGCTGAGGGCCCCGTGGTCGACAACCCACGCTCCAAAGTTCAGCGCCCCTGAGGCCCCTTTTAGTCGCCTGTTACGAAAGTCAGGGGTTACCGTGGGTGTTATTTTTCCGCCCCCACCCACAGGGGGAAATCTGCTGACAGTACAAGCGAAATGCACTCAGAGTAGCTGTATCTTGAGCTTCATAAATAAATTAAATAAATAAATAAATAAATAAATAAATAAATAAATAAATACAACGAATTTTATTATCTCAATTACATTTTGATTTCAAAATAATGTTCAGCAGGATAAGTAGAGTGGGAAAACATTTTTTAAAATAATTTTTTCAAATGTTGTCTCAAAATTATTTGGACTCTGCTGAATGAAGTGGTGTGTAACTCATTATGATACTCCATACGTAAATATTTTACAAAATACTTTAGAATATTAATGCAGAAGTGAGAAATTTTACAACTTTGGGCATACTGTTCTTTGAAGTTAAATATTTCTGTAACTGTTTGATCTAGAAAGCTGGGGTTTTCACTAATATGTGGCAGAATTATGTGCGAAGACGACACCGGCACTCAGATAATGCTGACTACGGACCAGACAGTTTTTAGGTGCTGACATGCGAAACGTGAGAGTGAACGTTGTGTCTTACTTTAATTCAGTTTCTGAAAATAGACTGTTCTTTAAATGTTCGAACTATTATCTCATAAAGTACATAAGTTAAAATAGTTAATTAGAGAATTATTTCTTGTCTTAATGCAGCCACTAAGCTAGAAAAAAGTATTTCCCTGTTCTAAATTAGAGCAATGTTTATTGGAACTTTTGTTAAAATATGGAACATTAAAAAATTAATAAATCCACAGCTGTTCATTCAAATCCAGTTCATTTTAGTTCAGCACCAAGGGAAGGCTATAATTATCAGTTTCAAAACTTTAACTTTACTAGTTCTTGCGATATTGGGATGTGTTTTCGGTAAAATTAATATTGGCAAATCATAAGGTAGGGCAAGAATTTATGGGTAACCCTTCATGGAGCTGAGTCAATTAGTACGACAAATTTTATGGCATTACTGAATGCAGGTGATACTACAAAGGGCACTTGCAATACGCAAAAAACGGTTGTCTGGACACCTCTGTTATGGACAGGGATGAAGAGAAGGGTGAAAACCGGCCTAGAAGACAGCAAGGCGTGACCTTCACACCAGTTGTTACCAAGCAGTGGGATTGAAAGCAAGTTAAGATGTCAGTGTGGTCTAAAGGTGAATATCGCGGAATTATCCGCTACAATTTTGCTCGTGGATTAACTATTGAACAGTGCCTGGAGGAAATGACTCCTGTGCTGGGGAAAGACTGTCCACATCGGACAACAATTTTCCGCTGGTACAAAGAGTTCCCGAGGGGTAATTTCGGGGTTGAAGACGATCCTCGTTCTTGTCGACCGACTGAATCAGTGACTGAGGAAAACATTGAAGCTGTGAGAAAAACGTTGCATCAAGAGAGGTGGTTGACATATTGGCAGGTATAAGAGACTCTCAACTTCCCCGCACCAGCTATTTATTCAATTCGACACGACCATCTCCATATTAGAAAGGTTTGCCCCTTTGGGTGCCCCATTCATTTTCAGAAGAACAAAGGGCACATCGAGTGAAATGTTGCCGAAAAATGCTAAAACAGCTTGAAAATGGGACTTTGCGTAACGTCAATAGCAGGTGAAAAAACTTGGCTTTATGATTACGATGTCCCAACAAAATCCGAGAACAAGGTCAGACTGATTGAAGGTGAGGGTACTCCTGTGACTATGCGAAAGTGAAGGTCAGTGAAGAAAAGGATGATTGCAGTATTCTTCACTAAACGGGGCATCCTGCTAGAAACACAAAGGCCAGTTACTGCGAAGTGGTACAGTGAGACTTGTTTGCCTCAGATCATCCAGGCTCTCAAGCAGCTCCGTCCAACACTTGCCTCTTGCATCGCGACAATGCTACAGCACATCGTGCTAATGTAACAATGGAATTTCTTGCTAGATGTGGGTTGACTGTGCTCGATCACCCTCCATACAGTCCTGATCTTGCCCCATGTGACTTCGCACTCTTCCCAGAAGTGAATATGAAGCTGAAAGGGCGGCGTTTTGCATCCGACGAGGAGTTTCTGGCAGCATGGGATCAAGAGTGTGAAAATTAAACTCAAAAATTTGGCAGAGTTAGTTCAGTGACTGATTTCGACGTATGGAGAAGTGTATTGAGTGTGGTGGAAATTATTTTGAAGAAGTCTAAAGCGTTCACTCACATTGCAAAACTTTCCTAGTGCCCTTTGTATAAACCAAAAATATTGGCAATAGTTCTATATATCCCCGCAAATATTTACGGAGCTCTGCTCATATTTTACTTTTACGCAACACACTCCATTGTCGAGGGACTGACATTTGAGAACTTAAGAAGGTTCTTCCCTTAGCCACTCCCCATTTCCCGAAGGAGTCCTACAGTATCCCCCGACACAGGATAGTGTTTGTTTACCTCTAGAGTTACCTCGCCATCCTCCTGAGAAACCGTGATGTATACAGTTTTCTGTTTCTTAAAAGGTCGCCGGCCGGCTATCACATTGGCCGTTAAAATTCACCCAGCCCCAAGTTTATATAAAAAAGTGAACTCCTTTCTCTATTTATTCATTACCCAGAGGAACATACTGTAAATGTACTTCCATAGAACTGCTCTAACTCAACTTTCAGCATCTCCAATTTCCAGCGTAAAACAACAACAAAAGTACTGACTGATACACACGTAAAAGTTCGAATGTTTACACTGGTGAACTCTTAAAATTTAAACAGCTTCAAGAATTTTATTCTAGCTGTACCTATGAAGAATGTATTTTCTCAGCAGGAAATGTAAGTTAAAGGTACAGGTCCTAAGCCTTTCAATAATCAATATAACTTCAATTTGGTAAATAAATGCAATAGACACTTCATACGGAACATGCTATTTTTAATTACCAAGATAGATTTGGTTTCCTTTATCATCTAGTAGGGCTAGAGTGAAACGGAACGTCGAAATTGACGACCATACAGACAGATAGTGACAAATTATGTCTGCACACGGTATATGAAACCATATTATTATTATTATTATTATTATTATTATTATTATTATTATTATTATTATTATTATTATTATTATGATTATTATTATTATAATTATATACTTCGCTGGGGCCATCAAAGACCACGTTAAGTCTTGTTGCATTTGACACTGAACTTGGCTTTCTTTAGAGCCCAAATTTCCTTCATTCTTTGTGAGTGGGCCTGCTTACGCTCCTCTGTCCAAGGGGCACCGTGTCTTCTCTTCGGTTGCTCGTCTCGGTTTAGCTCGTTGGTCAATATTTTCTTGCGGAAGAGATCTCTGTTAATGGCGTCTTCAGCTGAGATATGTAGCATTTGTAGGTCTTCTTTGGTATTTCTAAACCAGGGAATTGTGGTTTTGGGATTTGAATCAAAGAAGTGAAGGATTTCTTGAGTTAACTTTCTTCCGTCCATTCTTTTCAGATGACCGTAAAATCGTGTCCGTCTTTTTCTGATTGTGTCGGTAATTTTCTCTATTTTGCTGTAGACTTCCTTGTTGGATCTCTTTTGATGGATTCCGTTTCTGTACTTTGATCCCAAGATTCCTCTCACAATTTTGCGTTCTCTTTTCTTCAGTTCTTCAAGGAGTCCTTTGTTGGCATTTAGAGACAGGATTTCGGCTGCATATAGAACTACTGGCTTCAGAACTGTTTCATAGTGACGTATCTTGGTGTTTTGGGAAAGGCATTTTTTGTTGTAGATTGTGCGGGATGTTTGGTAGGCTATTTCCAGTTTGCGTACTCGTTCCTGAAATGCTTTGTCCAGTCCATTTTTTATGATGATCTCGCCCAGGTATTTGAATTTGTCTACTCGGGTGATGTCCCCGTATTTTATATGGAGTTTTGGTGCAGCCTCTTTGATGTTAGTCATTACTTCTGTTTTCTCAAACGATATCTGCAAACCAGTTTGTTCGGCAACTTCCTTGAAAATTTCAACTTGAGCTCTAGCGGTTTCTATGTCGTTTATCATTATTATTATTATTATTATTTACAATCCGCTTTACGCCGCACCGTCGCAGATAAGCCTTATGGCGACGATGCGATAGGAAATGACTAGGAGTTTGATGGTCTTAATTTATGTACAGCCTCAGCATTTGCCTCGTGTAAAAATAGGAAACCAGGGAAGGACTGCCAACCCTGGGCTTCGAACCCACTATCTGCAAGATGCATGCTGTACGCCTCTATTCACGCGGCCAAGTCACCCGGTGATTTTTACTGATTTAGTACTCGGCGATGATCATAAACTAATTCACGTTTAAACGTCATTAATTCCGATTCAAAATAGAACTTTCAAAAATTTCGTGCCTGTCTGTATTTCAAAATTCAGTATTTTTATGGGGTGTATACCGTTTTCCTACCGCCATATCAAACCGTTTCTATTTAATATCAGTCTACTGTTATGACATTTTTGGAGCCCATTATCAGCACACTTGTTCTTGTACTCAGTTGAGAGTTTAATCCTGTGACCCGCATAGGATTTAGACCTAGGGTCCGTGTTGACGGCCCACTGACGGTAGCTTACTTTGCAGCTTAACACATCTGTGCCCTGTCCAACCATACAACATGGCTTTATTTGTATACCAGACCACCACTACTGTCATCTGGGCGCTTCTACTCCTTCAGAGCTTTGTCCTGTGTGAAGCTCCATCATGTGCCTCTTGTTTATCACATAAGCATTCACATAGGCACGCGAGAATGGTCATTTTCAAAAGCGATTTATTTAAATTATTTATGAAAATATTCTTTTGGGTATATCCCTTAGAATTACTTTCAAGGGGAGTGGAAACTCAGATCTGACATAGGTTTAAATGTGAAAATTTAAGTCCCTATATCTCCTAAATGTCCCATTTTGAAATATTTAAATCTGATTTTGTCATGTACCATAAATTCACTGAATTAATAATAATAATAATAATAATAATAATAATAATAATAATAATAATAATAATAATCGTACGCATTTAGCTACAGTGTGCAGACATTTTAATTTAACGCCATCTGGCTGTCTGCTCGTCAGTTTTGACGTTACGTTTTACTTTAGGTACACTAGATGGCAGAATCTCTCTTGGTGTCTATGCCTGAGTTTTAATGAATTTTGACGGGTAAGTACTAAATGTGTCTTCAGAAATCTCTTATAGGCTGACATCGTACGACAAGGGGTGTCGAATGGACATTTTACAAGCCTTGAGAAACCCGACTACATCTACCGGGTTTGAACCCACTCTCCGAAGGCCGACAATCTACCAGTAATTTCGCAGAGGCAGCTATTCATTGAATTAGGTGAGAGTGTATAATTGGGACAGTCAAAAATATAATTATTTGATTGGATTATCGTTCCGTAGTCTCATATAGTTGTTTTAAAAGCCTCGATTATTACTATATTATCCCTTATATGGCCTGAAAGATATGCGTACGTATTTTATTGAAAATACCAAATGCCAAAACTTGTAATAAGTAGGGCCCGGATGTTTACAGAGTAATAGGTTAGGATGCAAACTTACTGAAGCGAGTAACAAGTAGAGTCTACCTGCACGACGGTATTGTAATGAGGTTTGCATAGACATTAGGGGTTCTAATGCATGACGGTATTGTAATGAGGTTTGCATAGACATTAGGGGTTCTAATGCAAACCTCATTACAATACCGTCGTGTAGGTAGACTCTACTTGTTACTCGTTCCAGTAAGTTTGCATTCTAACCTATTACTGCATAAACATCCGAGCCCTAGTAATAAGTGTCATGTGTACTCACACAATGAGACACAGTATCAAGCAGCTCATTTAACAAAACTGGAAAATATAGCTGAAATAAATCTCTTTTTAAAGTATCATGCTAGCAATACAGTATTTGCTTCAAAAACATCCTCGTTTTGAGAGAACAAAATATCGATTGAGGCTCAGGATTTTATTTCCAGTATAAATTTAATTTTGATTGAAGTTTGTAGAGGATATATTTTGCGATACCCTTAGATAATTGCCAAGAGTAGACAGGCATAAAGTGAGTGGGGACTGACGGTGAGCAGAAAAGAGATAGTTGAGCGTGTACAAGGGAATGTGATTGTCATGGTCAAAGGTGGAATACGTGATGTAATGGAAGTGCGTAGTATGGTGATATCCATGAAAATGAAATGTAAAATTTTGCTACTTGCTGAAGATGCCAAACAAAATTAGAACATCCGTACATTATTGTATTTGGACTAGTTTCCCTCTTTGGGTCACAACATAATCCAGTATATTGCCTTGACCAACAGCTCTGTCTGGCTACGCTCTTTTAAATAAAATTGGAAACTGTTTCGTTGAATAAATAGCATTGTTTGTTGAACGCAACACTTCAAACAAGCGAGTTAAATTTTGAGATAGCAACTGTAAAAAGTCACGGTGGTGAAGATTATTATATTAATGTCGTATGGCAACAAGTTAGATACATATCTACAAGTAAACAATATTTAAAAATATACACAGATCAGAAACATGCTTCTTGGGAGCGACATTCAATTATAATAGAATGTCCAGTTGGGTGTTCAAATTTATGGCTTCCTTTTTGGCCACTCAGGCTACCTGTGTAGGAACATCATACACATTCAACCTCAATATGGGGGATCGTTTTCCGAGAGGAACCACAGTCGCACTCTGGTGATGAAATATATTTCCACTTATAAAGGGCATCCCTGCATCGTCCATGATTTGTTGTCACCCGATTGAGAGTGGTGGAAAGCTTACGCGATAGATCATGCCCACCAGGAAGAAGTTCACCAGAAAAGATGTTGTGTCGGGA
Organism: Anabrus simplex; assembly: GCF_040414725.1. Taxonomy (NCBI): domain Eukaryota; kingdom Metazoa; phylum Arthropoda; class Insecta; order Orthoptera; family Tettigoniidae; genus Anabrus; species Anabrus simplex. Next base: position 32,121,811 of record NC_090276.1, on the reverse strand, counting down.
ACTGTTTGTTGCAAATTTCCAGCGACTTCTGCATTCTTCTAAAGGGTGAAAATTCCCATCAGCCAATGTGACAGCATCATGAAAAGATGGATAAACGTGACTTGAGCCTCGGTATGTTGAGAGAGGGAATATCAAAAAACAGGCACTTAAGGGTTAATTTCAATCTTCTTGAACACTAGAACGAGAGAAATTGATTTTCTTAAATCATGCGGCATTATACCTGACAGAACTGGGAGCCAATAAAGGGGTGTGGACTGGACAGTACCAGATATTACCCGCATGTTAGCATTCAGTTGAGTGTCAGTGAGTCTTGTATGCGGGCTGTTCAGCCAAACCGGTGCATATTACTCAACACAGGAGAAAACCAGTCCCAAAGGAGATGATCTTAAAGTCATTGCCGAGGAACTCCAACGTGAGCCACACAATTTATGAAGGATAATATTACGTGTTTTGAGCTTTTCAGACAGATTCATAAGGTGTTGTTTGTGAGATAGTGTGCCATCAAATGTAATGCCCAAATATATTTTGGATACCAGCTGTGCCGAAGTTCAAGATGACAAAAACGAACGTGAAGTTTAATGCCAGTTTGGCGATTACTCAGATGAAAATATGACACTTCTGTTTTGTTAGGGTTAGGATTAAGTCTCCATTCCTTAAAGCACGTTTTAATTGGACTGTAGTTACATTTTAGTTCATGAAGCAACGCAACGGCTGAGTGACCTTCGCAGTGGTCCTGAGAGTCGGGATACCAGTTGCTATGGGATAGGAGTGGGCATCTAGAACATATTCTGAGTAGTGGCCATCCTTGTGCTCAGGTGGCTAGGACTGTACAATCCACCGATGGTCCTCGACCTGTTATAAGACAGATACTCTTCACAGAAGTTACACAGCTCCTATGGTGGTAATATAGTCCCACTTATCTTTGAAAGGCGAGGGACTCCATGGGAACAACCTGACGAACGGAATTAAAATTGACGGAGAGCTATCAATATTAACGGGTCTTATGAAAGAGGATTCGTGTGAATGTGTTGAACATTAATGATACTCGGGTAAGGGGAGAAGACGAATAAGATATAGGTGATTATAAAGTGTTCTTAAGAGGTGCTAATAAAGGGAAGGGCAGTGTGTGCGGTAGGACTGTTCATCAATAATATTATTATAATATATTATAATATTATTATAATAATAATATTATTGCACATACCATAGTTTCTGCTAGGAACGTAAATAATCGAATGATATGGGTATATTTAGCAGTTGGAGGAATTATGACGAGATTTATATCCGTGTATACACCATGTGAGAGTGCAGATGATGATGATGATAAATTTGACAGGTTTCACGAAGCACTGAGTGACATAGCAGTCAGGGCCAACACCAAGTGAAGGACAGTGCTAATAAGTGATTTCAATGTGAGAGTCGGTAATAGAACTGAAGGATATGAGAAATTGATGGGAAAATGTGGAGAAGATACGGATGCCAAAACGAATGGGAAGCGTTTACTGGACTTCGATGCTAGTACTTGATTTGCAGTTACAAATACATTATTCAATAATAATAAAAAACTATTCACGGCTGAACATTGGAGATAATAGCTGCCAGGATAATAGTTGAAGGCTGATATATAGAATCTGTCGTAGTTAATGACTTTTATTTCCGTGTAGATGATTATTACCTGTTTTGAAAAAATATTCCAAAGAATGTTCAACCTATAATAATTGAGTACCAGCAACGTAATATTTTAAACAGGAGTGCTACCCAGTTGGATATATGACAACAAACAGGCAGTAAATGGGTCGTTTAACGTCCAC